>NC_041387.1:537016466-537067425 GCF_002162155.2 Triticum dicoccoides | reverse complement strand
GCGCGCTGGCGCTCAGGGCGGCGCGGCGAGGCAGTTGGCGCGCGGTGCGCGAGCGGGCGCGGCCAGGTGGTGCTGGCGCGGCGAGGGGCATGGCGGCGCGTCCATCGGGTGCGGCCTTGTTGCCCCTCGACGGGATCTGGCGGGGACGGCTTGGCGATTGGCGGCGCTTCGGCGGCTCCTGGCGCGTGGATCCGGCGAATGAGGATGCGGACGGCGGCTCCTGGCTGCTTGACGGCTCCTCCCGGCGGTGTTGCGGCTGCAGTGGGTTGCTCCGGCTTCGGCCCGGCAGCCCTGCTCGGCGGGTTGGGGCGGGGTGGCGCCCCCCTCCCTCCCGGCTTGGTGTTGACGAGCTGGCCAGTTTGCTAGCCCGGCATGGTGGCGGCTGCCGGGGCGGCGGCCCCGGATTTGGTGGAAGCGGCTTCGGCTGGGAGGTGGTGCGCACATCTGGGCGTGGTGGGTCTCGGGATCCCACGACCAGTTCGAGGTCGGCCTCGGCAGGATGGGGTTCATTGGCTGGGTTGGTGCGGGCAGGTGGTGGTTGAGCATCTCCGGGAGAAATCCTATGTCCGGCCTCTGCCGGATCTGGCGACGGCGACGCCCGTGGGCGTCGTGTTCTTTCTTGGAAGCGTTGCTGTTGTGTGGTGCTCCTCCCCCCTCCCCGCGGCCTTGGCTCTGGAGGGAAACCTCAGATCTTCGAGATCGGGCGATGAAGGCGCCTTTACGTCTTCTTCCTCCTTGGGGGCATCGTCTCGGAGCCGGCCACAACCTGGAGACCAGTGGATGGCGGCATCTTCGCCGCGTGGGTTGCGGCATCTTCGCCGCGTGGTTTGCGGCATCTTCACCGCGTAGTTTGCTGAGGCGGCCATCTCGGGGGTGCTGATTTCTGTTTGGCAACGATGATGGCGTCGAGAGGAACTTTGGTCGCAGCTAGGGCTTCGGTAGTCAGATCTTCCTGGCGTGTCCGAGGTGTTCTTCCGTTGGTTGCTTGGTTGCTTGAAGTCGGAGCTGCGGCGGAGTTGTTCCTGCGGTAATGATGACAGGCGCTCGGTGGTCGGCTACGACGGGCACGGTCGGCGCAAGTCCTGCATATTCCCTTGTGATGATCGTCGTCAGAGTTGGAGCTGTCAGTTGTTCGCGCGTGTGGCCTTCTGTTGGCATGTGCCGTCATGTTTTCGGTGCAGCTATCTTTGTAGCTCCGTGATCCCATGTCGGTGGCCAGGTTGGCCGGTGGTATCCATGTTATATGGGTTGGATTGTATCGGTTTTAGCCCGGTTTTCCGTCAATTAACCGGGCAATTCTCACTCCTTAATCAATGAAAATGGCAAGTCTTTGCCTCGTTTCAAAAAAAATCAGACAAGAAGATAAGGCAGCGCAGCACGCGAAGCGGTGCGCTAGTCCACTGGGACATGTGTCGTCCGTGGGCCAGAGAAAATCTGTCGGTGGATGTTGAGTGTTTTCCTTGGGGGCATCGTCTCGGAGCCGGCCACAACCTGGAGACCAGTGGATGGCGGCATCTTCGCCGCGTGGGTTGCGGCATCTTCGTCGTGTGGTTTGCGGCATCTTCGCCGCGTAGTTTGCTGAGGCGGCCATCTCGGGGGCGCTGATTTCTATTTGGCAACGATGATGGCGTCGAGAGGAACTTTGGTCGCGGCTAGGGCTTCGGTAGTCGGATCTTCTCGGCGTGTCCGAGGTGTTCTTCCTTTGGTTGCTTGGTGTAAGTGCATCTAGTGCCCCTTAGTGATTTTGGTGTATTGAAGACTTATAGGTTAAGGGACTAATGCGTTTGTGAGTGTACACAGGTCTATAAGTCTATGAGGAGTTTGATATTTACAGAGAAAGTCGACCCCTAAAAATGAAGTTCTTCAACTGAAGACTTTGATATTCTGAAGACTTTCTGAAGACTTTGAAAGTGAAGAAATTGGTGTGACTTTGAAGACTTGATATTCATTTGAGGAACATGAAGCGTGAAGACTTTTGTTTTCGTTGTTTCATTTTCTCTTTCTTGAGTCATAGGAAACACCGTACTGTTAAAGGGGGTCGAGGAAATACTAAGGAAAATTTTCCATGTGATGCTCTACTCAAAATCCTACACCTACCAATCCCTTCGAGTGAAGCCTTTGGAAATCTCATACAGTTCAGTCACTTTCCTCAATGATAGAGACGAAGTTCTTCTGGTCGCTGAGGAATTTGTTCTGACTGAGGAGTTAGGAATTCGCCAGTGCGAATTGCCTACACAGTGAGGAACATGATAGCCCTGAGGAATTTGAGAGTCAAATTTCTGACCATTGCTGTGCTGCGCGCCAGCTTTCCCAAAATATCTTATCCACCTAACGGTCATATCATTGAAGGGCATTTATGTCTTATCATGTCGGGCTGCTCCCTAGGCTATAAATAGCCGCCCCCCTACAACCACTAGCTGGTTGGCTGCTCCGCGAGAACTTGACACTTGTCATTTGAGAGCAACCCATCCTCCGAGGACTTTGAGCGAAAATCATCGAGTGAGGAAAACCCAAAACCAAACCCCTACAAACCCAAAGTGATTGAGCATCACTGAAGAGATTGATCCTGAGTGGATCCGACGCTTGTTACCTTTGAAGACTGTGCTTCTTCCAGACGGTTAGGCGTCATGGTCTAGAGCATCCAAGAGGAATTGTGGATCACCGAGTGACCAAGTCTGTGAAGGTTTGGAAGTCGCCTGAAGACTTACCACGAGTGATTGGACGAGGTCTGTGTGACCTTAGTTCAAGGAGAATACGGTGAGGACTTGGTGTCCTGAGCTGCGTGCTCAGCGACTGGGTGTCTGGGACTGTGTGTCCTCGAGTTTAAATACTCAGCCGCTCCAACCAGACGTACAACTGAGACAGCAGTTGGAACTGGTCTACCAAATCATTGTCTTCACCAACCTAACTGGTTCTATTTCCTCAACCCTTTCATTTCCTCATTACTGTGTTGAGTGTTTGTTCATATCTGTGTTTGAAGACTTTGACTGAAGACTTTCTCAATTTCCTCAGTTCAATTTCTTCAGTCTGTTTGTCTTCACCTTGTGTTATCCTATTATTACGCTTTCTGTACTCAGTGCTTGTCTTCATTTCATCATGATGACCATGCTTATATTCTGTTATGCTTACTTTTGAGTACTTATTCCGCTGCAAGTAGTTCTTCACTAAGGAATTTCCTCACCGGCAAATTCCTCAGTGAAGAATTCATAAAAATCGTCTATTCACCCCCCCCCCTCTAGTCGATATAACGCACTTTCAATTGGTATCAGAGCGAGGTACTCCCTTGTTCTGTGTGATTTTGGTTTAACCACCTGGAGTTTCAGTGATGTCGACCGCAGGTATGATCAAGGTCTCGGCTGGGTGTGCTACCTTTGATGGGACGGACTACCCCTACTTGAAAAACAAGATGCGAATGCATCTTGAGGCAATTGACAACGATCTCTGGTATGTTGTGGAAAATGGTGTTCCCTCTGTCTTACCCTCACTGAACGCTACCGATGTGAAGAGATTCAAGCAACTCGATTCTCAAGCGAACAATATCATATGTGGCCATCTGAGTAAAGGACAGTATGGAAGAGTGAGTGCTTTGGAAACTGCTAAGCTTATCTGGGATAGGCTGTCCAAAGTGAATGAAGGAGTCTCAACTCAGCGTGACTCTCGAGTTGATGTTCTTCGGAATCTCTTCAACCGCTTCAAAAGACTCGACAATGAAAATGTCCAACAAACCTTTGATCGCCTCACTGACATCTCAAATGAGCTTCAAGCCCTCGGTGCCACTGACATCACCGACCATGAGGTGGTGAAGAAACTGTTGAGATCGCTTGATTCCTCATTTGATACTCTGGGACTGATGATACAAGAACGTGCTGACTACAAGTCTCTTGATCCCGCCGATATCCTCGAAAGGCTAAATACTCACGAGTTCCAGCTTGCTGAAAAGAGAGATCTCTATGGTTCGAGCTATGGCAAACCACGTGCCCTGAAGGCCAAGGCTGTGTCTGAGTCTGAATGTGAGGATTCTGGTAGTAGCCTTGGTGATCCTGAAGAATTGAGCCAGGAGCTAGCACTGCTCGTGAAGAAATTCCAGAAGTTCTCAAGACGTGGTCGCTTTAGAAAATCCTCAAGAAGCAGTGATTCCTCATCCAGTGACTATAAGAGAAGACTGTGCCACAAATGCAAGAAACCAGGTCACTATATTCAAGATTGTCCTCAGTGGGAAAAGGAATTGAAGAAGAAGAAATACAAGGATTATAGTTCTGATGAAGCAAAGAAGAAGAAGAAATCGTCAAAATCTTCATCATCAAAATCCTCGAAGTCTTCATCTCACAAGAAGAGTAGCTCCAAGAAGGCTCGGGCATTCATTGGCAAGGAAATGGACTCTGAAGCTGAATCTGAGGAACATGAGAAAGATGAGGCGTCTGAGGAGTCCGAATCTGGTGTGGCAAGTCTGGCTTTCGCTACGGCTTTCGTCAACAAGTCCATCTTCAACACTGAAGAAACTGACCTCACCGATAAGCCTGACGAAGATAATGATAACTACGCTCCCACCTATTGCTTCATGGCAAAAGGTGCAAAGGTACTCAAATACACCTCCTCTGAATCTAGTGAAAATGAATCTGATGAGGATCTCAAGCCCAGCTACTCTAAACTTGCTAAGATTGCGGTAAAACAACAAAGGGCTTTTGAAAAGGTTCAAAACATGCTAGACAAAAGTGATGATATGTTGGGTGAAGAAATGGATCGCACCAAAGCCCTGACTGAAAATCTCCAGAGACTTCAGTCTAGGTTTGATAGCCTTCAAGGTCATCATAACACTCTCTTATCTGATCATGAGAAACTTTCTTATGAATTTCTTCAAAGAAAGCAAGATCTTGAGAAGCTAAGAGTGAGTTATGAAGATCTTCAGAAAGAGCGCGATTCACTACTAGCTCAACAAATCAGCGCTTCTCAGGAAGAATTTGTTCCTCCATGCTTAAAGTGCATTGAACGTGAATCTGCTAATTCTTCACCTGAATGTTCAAATGCTTCAACTGTTACAAATTCTTCACCTGCCTCTGCTATCACTAATTCCTCATCTGAGGACATTGCTAGTATCACTAACAATGCAGGGCTGAAGGAATTGTACATGACAGGCATGTACAAAAGCCTCAAAGGGCATCAGACTCTTTGTGATGTGCTTAAAAAGCAGATCCTCAACAGAAACCCTAGGAAAGATGGTATTGCCTTTGAGAGGAAACTCAATGCAGATGGAACATATTGGAAGCCTGAGCAGTACCCCAAAACCTCATGGGTTGCTGCAAAGGGACCTCCAGTTGATCCATCTAACTTATCTGGCTTTACATGTGAATCTCCTCATTCTTCTGATGAGTCATTTGACTCCAACTATAAACTGTTCAAAAATCAGAATGGTGAAGTATTTGCTAGTTATGTTGGCACTAACTGCAGGAACGGTTCTCCTATGAAGAAAATCTGGGTTCCCAAGAAGTACCTTGAAAGTCTTCAGGTGAATGTCCTCATGACACCACCTGTGAAGAACAGGAACCCCAGATCAAATTCTTCATATGGATCCAAGTCCTCATACGGACCAAATTCCTCACGTGGATCAAATTCCTCAAAAGGATCAAAGTCCTCATATGACTATCATCGTGCTAACAACTCTGTTTCGCAGGGTAGAGCTAAGGGCTATGAATATGTGCATTATTCTTCAAACCATTATGTTCATAAGTCCTCGAAGAATTTCTCTGCTTATTCATATGCTTACCCTAACCCATCTTATGTGAAACGAAATGGTTTGGCTTCTATGCCACCATTCTCTTACGGTGCTCGTAGAGTGATGAACTCTTTGCCACCCCTTCAAATGTGGGTGGTGAAGAAAAATAACTAATCTCTTCTGCAGGGTCAGGTCTCCAGACGTGCTTTAACGTCTGAAGAATTTGCTGGGGACCTGACAAAATGCCTGAAAGGACGCAGGCGAATCATGATGAAATGAACCTTCATTTCACACGTCCTCATACTACTATATCTGTTTACTGATTGATGAAATTCATCTGATGAACTTGATATTATATTCTTCACTAATGAAGCATATGAGATTGTAAGTTACACTAATTCATCTGCAGGATGATCAACCCAAAGCTACTGAGTGGGTCCTCGATAGTGGATGTACGAATCACATGACTGGTGACAAGAATCTATTGATGGATGCTCCCTTATCACCGTCACATCTGAAGCATATCATCTTTGCTGACAAAGGCAAAAGTCAGGTATTGGGTCTTGGTAAGGTTGCAATCTCTAAGGATAAACACATGGACAAGGTCATGCTTGTTGAGTCCTTAGGATACAACCTCATGTCAGTCTCAATGCTTTGTGATCTTGATATGGTTGTTGTCTTTGGCAAGTATCGCTATGTTGTGATTATGGAAGCTGACAATTCCAAAGTCTTCGAAGGCTTTAGGAGAGGAGATTTGTATATTGTTGATTTCTCTACAGGTCCACAACCAGCCATGTGTCTACTTGCAAAAGCTTCAGAAGGCTGGCTATGGCATCGACGACTTGGTCACGCAGGCATGAGGAATTTGCACACACTTGCGAAGAAGAAGCACGTCATTGGCATTGAGAATGTAAAATTCCTCAAGGATCACTTATGTGGAGCCTGTGAAGCTGGAAAAATGACCAAGGCCAAGCATCCAGCGAAGACTATCATGACCACTACTCGTCCATTCGAATTGCTTCACATGGACCTCTTCGGACCTAATCATTACTCAGCAGTCACAAATGATGCATCTTTATATGGTTTTGTCATTGTTGATGATTACTCTTGATATACATGGGTACACATTGTTACTTACAAACATGAAGTGTAGGAAGTCTTCAAACAATTTTCCTCGAGGGCTTCAACCAACTTTGGTGTGAAGATCAAGCACATCAGAAGTGACAATGGAACTGAGTTCAAGAATTCTGGTCTTGATGACTATCTTGATGAACTTGGTATTACTCATGAGTTATCTGCTCCCTATACTCCTCAGCAGAATGGCGTCGTGGAGCGCAAGAACAGAACTCTTGTTGAGATGGCTCGCACTATGCTTGATGAATACAAAACGCCTCATCGCTTTTGGATTGATGCAATTGATACTGCGTGCCACATCATCAACAGAGTATATCTTCACAAATTCTTCAAGAAGACGGCCTATGAACTCCTCACTGACAAGAAACCCAATGTGAGTTATTTCAAAGTCTTCGGTGCTAAATGTTGGATTAGAGATCCTCACCACAATTCTAAATTTGCACCGAAAGCACATGAAGGTTTTATGCTTGGTTACGGAAAGGACTCGCACACCTACAGAGTCTTCAACATTATTCTTCACAAGATTGTTGACACTGTAGATGTGCGGTCCGATGAAACTAATGGCTCGCAAAGAGAGCACCTACCTTCTGTGTTAGATGAACCAACACCTGAGGATTCTATCAAGTTCAAGGCAACTGAGGATGTCATTCCTACTGAAGAATCTGCTGAAGAATTCATTCCAGTTCATGAAGAACGTCGAGCTGATGCACCTGAAGAAAATGCTGAGGAAAATGGTGCTGAAGAAAATGCTGATCAAATTCCTCAGCGACAACCAACTCATCCTCGCGTTGCAAAAGAAGTGCAAGTGGAGAAGATCATCGATGACATTAGAGCACCAGGTCCTCTCACACGCTCAAAAGCTTCACATTTATCTAACTTTTGTGGGCACTACGCTTTTGTCTCTATCACAGAGCCCACTAAGGTAGATGAAGCATTTCTGGAGCCGGAGTGGATTCAGGCTATGCAAGAAGAATTACATCAGTTCGAGCTCAACAATGTCTGGGAACTGGTCAAACGTCCAGATCCTCGCAAGCATAATATCATTGGCACAAAGTGGATCTACCGCAATAAGCAAGATGAAAATGGCCTTGTGGTGAGGAATAAGGCACGACTGGTAGCTCAAGGCTACACACAGGTTGAAGGAATTGATTTCGATGAAACTTTTGCACTTGTTGCTAGACTTGAGGCTATTCGCATATTACTTGCTTATGCTAACCATCATGATATCATCTTATATAAAATGGATGTGAAAAGTGCATTCCTCAATGGTAAGCTTGAGGAAGAAGTATATGTTGCTCAACCCCCAGGTTTTGAAGATCCAAAGAATCCTGACAAAGTCTTCAGACTCAATAAGGCCCTCCATGGCCTCAAGCAAGCCCCTCGGGCGTGGTATGATACATTGAAGGAATTCTTCGTGAAGAATGGCTTCACACCCGGTTCACTCGACCCTACTCTCTTTACTAAATCTTATGATGGTGAACTATTTGTGTGCCAAATATATGTTGATGATATTATCTTTGGCTGTACTGACCAACGTTATAGTGATGAATTTGCCTATATGATGAGTGAAGAATATCAAATGTCTATGATGGGAGAGTTGAAATTCTTCTTAGGTCTTCAAATTCGTCAACAGCGCAATGGCATATTCATATCTCAGGAGAAATACCTCAAAGATGTACTGAGGAAATTCGGCATGCAAGATTGCAAAGGCGTCAAAATTCCTATGCCCACAAATGGCCATCTATGCACTGATGAAAATGGTATTGACTTTGATCACAAGGTATACCGCTCCATGATTGGTTCCTTATTGTATTTATGTGCATCTAGGCTAGATATAATGCTTAGTGTTTGCATGTGTGCCCGATTTCAAGCTGCACCGAAGGAATCATACCATAAGGCTGTGAAGCATATTCTTCAATATCTAGCTCACACACCAACACTAGGATTATGGTACCCCAAGGGCTCTGATTTTGATCTCATTGGATATTCTGACTCTGACTATGCTGGTGATCGTGTGGACCGCAAGTCAACTTCCGGCACTTGTCATTTCCTCGGACGATCTTTGGTCTGTTGGTCCTCGAATAAACAGAACTGCGTATCACTGTCTACTGCGGAAGCTGAATACATTGTTGCTGGCTCTTGCTGTGCTCAACTGCTTTGGATGAAGTAAACACTCAAGGACTATGGCGTCAACGTGAAGAATGTGCCTCTCCTCTGTGACAATAAGAGTGCCATCAAGATTGCTCACAACCCAGTTCAGCACTCGAAGACAAAGCACATTCAGATTCGTCATCATTTTCTTTGTGATCATGTGTTGAAGGGCGACATCTCCATCGAGCACGTGAAGACTGAAGAACAGCTAGCTGATATCTTCACTAAGCCCTTGGATGAGAAGAGATTTAGCAAGTTGCGGTGTGAGCTAAATATCTTAGAATCTTCGAATGTTCTTTGAAAAGGACACACATCCTAACACTTATGCAAAATTGATGACTTAGATGTGCAACACATGAAGAAACATTTTTCTTCAATCAATGAAGAATAACACTTTAAGTGTGAAGAAATTAATGAAGAATTTGATTCTCAGAACCCTACGACAATTGTACGCGGTGTCTGAAATCATCATTCTTATACGGTGGGTCACGCCACCACAAAAAGTTGAAAATCTTCAATTTGAGTTTTTCCTCAGTTTTTGAAATTCTTCAGTTTTTCAAATTCTTCAACTTTGCAAAATCTTCACTGTTTCCGTCATTTTTCTTCATTGGCTATATATATATATATATATATATATATATATATATATATATATATATATATATATATATATGAGTTTATGTCCTCTACAGCATTCACTTATAGCTATTTCTTCAAGTTGCTTTTTCTGCTAAGTGAATGTGATCGGACCCTTCCCCCTCTATGCTATACTCAACCCAATCTATTCACAAATTCTTCATGTGCGTTCTATTTGAAACTCGTTCAAAATCTTCATTGTGTCCTTGTCAGCTAAAGAAATTGCGAACGAAACTTTAAAACTAATCTTATCCAAATTTTCGGTTTTGCCGCTCAAACCGTTCCGCATCCCACGATGCATTATTCTATTCACCCACGATCGTACACGATCTCAACTACACAATACGTGGGTGACACATGTCGCGAGAAGGAGAAAGGGCAGGGGCACGTTCGTCCTAAATCTTCGGGCGAACAGTTTTTACCGTGTCTATAAATACCCCTCTCCCCTTCCTCACTTCATTTACTCCGCTCAATCGCTTCTCTCTCGCTCGAGCTCCTCAAACCCTAGCGCCGCCGCTACTCTATCGTCGCCGGTGAGGAAGAGCTTCGCTGCCTCGACCTCGTCGCCGTCGTACTCACGCCGGCCATGGAAATCTTTACTCCGCCGTCGCCGTAGCTGTCTCCCTCTGCCAAGTTAGGGCGTGGGAGATCTAACCTGACGAACTTCACATTTGTTCTTCTCAGTTCGTCGTGTTCTTTACTTCGGGTAATTAAAAGTTACTTTTATTACTCGCTTTGATTCTCAAACTTTCCTGAAAATCTTCAAAGGTGTTTATTCGTCAAATCTTCACACATATGAACACCTCACACATCATATGATCTTGAACTGTTTCTCTAAGCAATCATTTTTTTCAAGATTCCTTAATTGTGTGGATCTTCGATCTGTACAACTCTGGAACCTAAGACAAGAACGCTTAGTGAAATTCCTCAAGGCTCATCTGGTCAAATTCCTCAAAACTTGTTCTTTTCGAAAAACCTTCTGAGAACGCATATGACCTCTCCAAATTCCTCGCACCTATACTCTGTTCACAGGTACTCATGTCTGCTGCTGAGTCACTAGGTTCTCATCAACTTAACTCATTTGCAGCGTTCCTCGAAGAAAAACTGCATACTTCTTCAGAGAATTCGATTGTTCAAATTCCTTAACTGAAGAATATGGCAGATGGTAAGAAGCCGCAGAAAGGAGGAAAGAAACCTGAGGTTATGACTATGTTTGAAATCCCTGAGGAAATTTATGCTGACTACTGCACACCTGATGAAGAAAACAAAAATCAGCGCAAGGTGCGCATTCAGAAGATTGAACGGAGATGGGCAAGGGAATGGAGGGAATACAGATATGTTACTCCAAAGTACATGAGGAAATTCGTCCTCAACCCTCCATGCCCAAGAGCTCCATTGGCACCTGGCCAAGTAGCTGACCCCACAAGCCTCAAACGTGGTGATGACTTTCCTGAAGAATGGGCTAAGCGCCAAGCTAAATTGGCAAGACAAGCCAAGGAGGCAGTGAAGAAATTCAATGAGGATTCTGCCACTGCTACTGCTACTGAGGCCTCGGTCAAACCAAGGAAATCTATGCCAAAGAAGCCTGCTCGTAAGCCAAATGCTTCACCAACAGCGCCCTCACGGCCAAGTTCCTCAGCAACGCCCTCACGGCAAACTCCTCATACTGCTACTGCTCCACCAAAATCCTCATCAGCTCCTTCAAAGTCCTCAGCTCCTGTGCATCTGACTACATGTCAAAGGTGTTGGGTTTCGTAGTAATTTCAAAAAATTTCCTACGCACACGCAAGATCATGTGATGCATAGCAACGAGGGGAGAATATTGTCTACGTACCCAACGCAGACCGACTGCGGAAGCAATGACACGACGTAGAGGAAGTAGTCGTACGTCTTCTCGATCCAACCGATCAAGCACCGAAACTACGGCACCTCCGAGTTCGAGCACACGTTCAGCTCGATGACGATCCCCGGACTCCGATCCAGCAAAGTGTCGGGGAAGAGTTCCGTCAGCACGACGGCGTGGTGACAATCTTGATGAACTACAGCAGCAGGGCTTCGCCTAAACTCCGCTACAGTATTATCGAGGAATATGGTGGCTGGGGGCGCCGCACACGGCTAAGGAATAGATCACGTGGATCAACTTGTTGTACCTTTGGTGCTAGCCCTGCCCCTCTATTTATATGTTGAGCCCCGGGGTCGAAACTTGGAGCAAAAGCCTCCTCAAAGTCGGTTTTGCCCGAAAGGCAAGAGTCCCACTCGGACTCCAGGACCAAACGCCACAATCCTTGGCGTCTGGCCCAGACGCCATGGGCCTCGGCGTCTGGCCCAGGGCCAGACGCCAGGGTCTCCGGCGTTTGGCCCCCTGGCCTCCGCAAAACTCCTTTTGCA
This sequence comes from Triticum dicoccoides, assembly GCF_002162155.2. Lineage (NCBI taxonomy): Eukaryota > Viridiplantae > Streptophyta > Magnoliopsida > Poales > Poaceae > Triticum > Triticum dicoccoides. Next base: position 537,055,406 of record NC_041387.1, on the reverse strand, counting down.
CCGACCTAAAGCCTCATGGGCTTGACCCCTTGGCCTAACCATATCATCCAATATATGAATCTTTACGTCTCGACCATTTCGAGACTCCTCATCATGTCCCCGATCTCATCCGGGACTCCGAACTCCTTCGGTACATCAAAACATGTAAACTCATAATATAACTGTCATCGTAACCTTAAGCGTGCGGACCCTACGGGTTCGAGAACAATGTAGACATGACCGAGACACGTCTCTGGTCAATAACCAATAGCGGGACCTGGATGCCCATATTGGCTCCTACATATTCTACGAAGATCTTTATCGGTCAGACCGCATAACAACATACGTTGTTCCCTTTGTCATCGGTATGTTACTTGCCCGAGATTCGATCGTCGGTATCCAATACCTAGTTCAATCTCGTTACCGGCAAGTCTCTTTACTCGTTCCGTAATACATCATCTCACGACTAACATATTAGTTGTAATGCTTGCAAGGCTTATGTGATGTGTATTACCGAGAGGGCCCAGAGATACCTCTCCGACAATCGGAGTGACAAATCCTAATCTCGAAATACGCCAACCCAACATCGACCATTGGAGACACCTGTAGTACTCCTTTATAATCACCCAGTTACGTTGTGACGTTTGGTAGTACCCAAAGTGTTCCTCCAGTAAACGGGAGTTGCATAATCTCATAGTCATAGGAACATGTATAAGTCATGAAGAAAGCAATAGCAACATACTAAACGATCGGGTGCTAAGCTAATGGAATGGGTCATGTCAATCAGATCATTCTACTAATGATGTGACCTCGTTAATCAAATAACAACTCATTGTTCATGGTTAGGAAACATAACCATCTTTGATTAACGAGCTAGTCAAGTAGAGGCATACTAGTGACACTTTGTTTGTCTATGTATTCACACATGTATTATGTTTCCGGTAAATACAATTCTAGCATGAATAATAAACATTTATCATGATTGTAAGGAAATAAATAATAACTTTATTATTGCCTCTAGGGCATATTTCCTTCAGTCTCCCACTTGCACTAGAGTCAATAATCTAGTTCACATCGTCATGTGATTTAACACCAATATTCATATCTGTATATGATTAACACCCATAGTTCACATCATCATGTGACCAACACCCAAAGGGTTTACTAGAGTCAATAATCTAGTTCACATCGCTATGTGATTAACATCCAAAGAGTACTAAGGTGTGATCATGTTTTGCTCGTGAGAGAAGCTTAGTCAACGGGTCTGTCACATTCAGAGCCGTATGTATTTTGCAAATATTCTATGTCTACAATGCTCTGTACGGAGCTACTCTAGCTAATCGCTCCCACTTTCAATATGTATCCAGATTGAGTCTTAGAGTCATCTGGATTAGTGTAAAAGTTTGCACTGATGTAACTTTTACAACAAACTCTTTTATCACCTCCATAATCGAGAAACATCTCCTTAGTCCTTACTAAGGATATTCTTGACCAATGTCCAGTGATCTACTCCTAGATCACTATTGTACTCCCTTGCCAAATACAGAGCAAGGTATACAATAGGTCTGGTACAAAGCATAGCATACTTTATAGAACCTATGACCGAGGCATAGGGAATGACTTTTCATTCTCTTTCTATTTTCTGCTGTGGTCGGGATTTGAGTCTTACTCAATTTCATACCTTTGCAACACAGGCAAGAACTCTTTCTTTAACTATTCCATTTTGAACTATTTCAAAATCTTGCCAAGGTATGTACTCATTGAAAATCTTATCAAGCGTCTTGATCTATCTCAATAGATCTTGATGCTCAATATATAAGTAGCTTTTTATTGAGGTCTTTTCTTTTTAAAGAACTCCTTTAAAACACTCCTTTATGCTTTGCAGAAAAAATTCTACATCATTTCTGATCAACAATATGTCACTCACATATACTAATCAGAAAGGCTGTAGTGCTCCCACTCACTTTATTGTAAATACAGGCTTCATCGTAAGTCCATATAAAACTATATGCTTTGATCAACTTATCAAAGCGTATATTCCAACTCTGAGATGCTTGCACCAGTCCATAGATGGATCGCTGGAGCTTGCACATTTTGTTAGCACCTTTAGGATTGACAAAACCTTCTGGTTGCATCATATACAACTCTTCTTTAATAAATCCATTAAGGAATGCAGTTTTGACATCCATTTGCCAGATTTCATAAAATGTGGCAATTGCTAACATGATTCAGATAGACTTAAGCATCGATACGAGTGAGAAAACCTCATCGTATTCAACACCTTGAACTTGTTGAAAAACTTTTGCAACAAGTCGAGCTTGGTAGATAGTAACACTACTATCAGTGTCCGTCTTCCTCTTGAAGATCCATTTATTTAACATGGCTTTGCTAATCATCGAGCAAGTCAATCAAAGTCCATACTTTGTTGTCATACATGGATCATATCTCAGATTTTATGGCCTCAAGCCATCTCGCGGAATCTGGGCTCATCATCGCTTCCTCATAGTTCGTAGGTTCATCATGGTCTAGTAACATGACTTCCAGAACATGATTACTACACCACTCTGGTGCAGATCTTACTCTGGAAAACCTACGAGGTTCTGTAGTAACCTGATCTGAAGTTTTATGATCAATATCATTAGCTTCCTCACTAATTGGTGTATTTGTCACAGGAACTGATTTCTGTGATGAACTACTTTCCAATAAGGGAGCAGGTACAGTTACCTCATCAAGTTCTACTTTCCTCCCACTCACTTCTTTCGAGAGAAACTCCTTCTCCAGAAAGGATCCATTTTTAGCAACGAATATCTTGCCTCCGGATCTGTGATAGAAGGTGTACCCAACAATTTCCTTTGGGTATTCTATGAAGACGCACTTCTCCGATTTGGGTTCGAGCTTATCAGGATGAAACTTTTCCACATAAGCATCGCAGCCCCAAACTTTAAGAAACGACAACTTGGGTTTCTTGCTAAACCACAGTTCATATAGTGTCGTCTCAACGGATTTAGATGGTGCCTTTTTAACGTGAATGCAGCTGTCTCTAATGCATAACCCCAAAACGACAATGGTAAATCAATAAGAGACATCATAGATTGCACCATATCCAATAAAGCGCGGTTACGACGTTCGGACACACCATAACATTGTGGTGTTCCAGGTGGCATGAGCTATGAAACTATTCCACATTGTTTTAATTGAAGACCAAACTCGTAACTCAAATATTCGTCTCCGTGATCAGATCGCAGAAACTTTATTTTTCTTGTTACGATGATTTTTCCACTTCACTCTGAAATTCTTTGAACCTTTCAATTATTTCAGACTTATGTTTCATCAAGTAGATATCCCCATATCTGTTCAAATCATCTTGTGAAGGTCAGAAAATAATGATACCTGCTGTAAGCCTTTCATCGGACCACATACATCGGTATGTATGATTTCCAACAAATCTGTTGCTTGCTTCATTGTTCCGGAGAACGGCGTTTTAGTCATCTTGCCCATAAGGCATGGTTCGCAAGCATCAAGTGATTCATAATCAAGTGATTCCAAAATCCCATCAGCATGGAGTTTCTTCATGCGCTTTACACCAATATGACCTAAACGGCAGTGCCATAAATAAGTTGCACTATCATTATTAACTTTACATCTTTTGGTTTCAATATTATGAATATGTGTATCACTAAGATCGAGATCCAATGAACTATTTTCATTGGGTGTGTAACCGTATAAAGTTTTATTCATGTAAACAGAACAACAATTTATTCTTTTACTTAAATGAATAACCGTATTACAATAAACATGATCAAATCATATTCATGCTCAACGCAAACACCAAATAACACTTATTTAGTTTCAACACTAATCCGAAATTATAGGGAGTGTGCGATGATGATCATATCAATCTTGGAACCACTTCCAACACACATCGTCACTTCACCCTTAACTAGTCTTTGTTTATTCTGCAACTCCCGTTTCGAGTTACTAATCTTAGCAACTGAACTAGTATCAAATACTTAGGATTTGCTATAAACACTAATAAAGTACACATCAATAACATGTATATCAAATATACTTATGTTCACTTTGCCATCCTTCTTATCCGCCAATCACTTGGGGTGATTCCGTTTCCGGTGACCAGTCCCTTTGCAGTAGAAGCACTTAGTCTCAGGCTTAGGACCAGACTTGGGCTTCTTCACTTGAGCAGCAACTTGCTTGCCGTTCTTTTTGAAGTTCCCCTTCTTCCCTTTGCCCTTTTCTTGAAACTAGTGGTCTTATCAACCATCAACACTTGATGTTTTTCTTGATTTCTACCTTCATTGATTTCATCATCACGAAGAGCTTGGGAGTTGTTTTCGTTATCCCTTGCATATTATAGTTCATCACGAAGTTCTACTAACTTGGTGATGGTGACTAGAGAATTCTGTCAATCACTATCTTATCTGGAAGATTAACTCCCACTTGATTCAAGCGATTGTAGTACCCAGACAATCTGAGCACATGCTCACTAGTTGAGCGATTCTCCTCCATCTTTTAGCTATAGAACTTGTTGGAGACTTTATATCTCACAACTCGGGTATTTGCTTGAAATATTAACTTCAACTCTTGGAACATCTCATATGGTCCATGACGTTCAAAACGTCTTTGAAGTCCCGATTCTAAGCCGTTAAGCATGGTGCACTTAAACTATCAAGTAGTCATCATATTGAGCTAGCTAAATGTTCATAACGTTTGCATCTGCTCCTGCAATAGGTCTGTCACCTAGCGGTGCATCAAGGACATAATTCTTCTGTGCAGCAATGAGGATAATCCTCAGATCACGGATCCAATCCGCATCATTGCTACTAACATCTTTCAACACAATTTTCTCTAGGAACATATCAAAATAAACACAGGGAAGCAACAACGCGAGCTATTGATCTATAATTTGCAAAATACTACCAGGACTAAGTTCATGATAAATTTAAGTTCAATTAATCATATTACTTAACAACTCCCACTTAGACAGACATCCCTCTAATCCTCTAAGTGATCACGTGATCCAAATCAACTAAACCATGTCCGATCATCACGTGAGATGGAGTAGTTTCAATGGTGAACATCACTATGTTGATCATATCTACTATATGATTCACGCTCGACCTTTCGGTCTCCGTGTTCCGAGGCCATATCTGTATATGCTAGGCTCGTCAAGTATAACCTGAGTATTCCGCGTGTGCAACTGTTTTGCACCCGTTGTATTTGAACGTAGAGCCTATCACACCCGATCATCACGTGGTGTCTCAGCATGAAGAACTTTCGCAACGGTGCATACTCAGGGAGAACACTTCTTGATAATTTAGTGAGAGATCATCTTATAATGCTACCGTCAATCAAAGCAAGATAAGATGCATAAAAAGATAAACATCACATGCAATCAATATAAGTGATATGATATGGCCATCATCATCTTGTGCTTGTGATCTCCATCTCCGAAGCACCGTCATGATCACCATCGTCACCGGCGCGACACCTTGATCTCCATCGTAGCATCGTTGTCGTCTCGCCAATCTTATGCTTTCACGACTATCACTACCGTTTAGTAATAAAGTAAAGCATTACATCGCGATTGCATTGCATACAATAAAGCGACAACCATATGGCTCCTGCCAGTTGCCGATAACTCGGTTACAAAACATGGTCATCTCATACAATAAAATTCAGCATCATGCCTTGACCATATCACATCACAACATGCCCTGCAAAAACAAGTTAGACGTCCTCTACTTTGTTGTTGCATGTTTTACGTGGCTGCTACGGGCTTAAGTAAGAACCAATCTCACCTACGCATCAAAACCACAATGATAGTTTGTCAAATAGACTCCGTTTTAACCTTCGCAAGGACCGGGCGTAGCCATACTTGGTTCAACTAAAGTTGGAGAGGCAGTCGCCCGCAAGCCATCTCTGTGCAAAGCACGTCGAGGGAACCGGTCTCGCGTAAGCGTACGCGTAAGGTTGGTCCGGGTCGTCTCGTCCAACAATACCGCCGAACCAAAGTATGACATGCTGGTAGGCAGTATGACTTGTATCGTCCACAACTCACTTGTGTTCTACTCGTGCATATAACATCAACATAAATAACCTGGCTCGGATGCCACTGTTGGGTTTCGTAGTAATTTCAAAAAATTTCCTACGCACACGCAAGATCATGTGATGCATAGCAACGAGGGGAGAGTATTGTCTACGTACCCAACGCAGACCGACTGCGGAAGCAATGACACGACGTAGAGGAAGTAGTCGTACGTCTTCTCGATCCAACCGATCAAGCACCGAAACTATGGCACCTCCGAGTTCGAGCACACGTTCAGCTCAATGACGATCCCCGGACTCCGATCCAGCAAAGTGTCGGGGAAGAGTTCCGTCAGCACAACGGCGTGGTGACAATCTTGATGAACTACAGCAGCAGGGCTTTGCCTAAACTCCGCTACAGTATTATCGAGGAATATGGTGGCTGGGGGCGCCGCACACGGCTAAGGAATAGATCACGTGGATCAACTTGTTGTACCTTTGGTGCTAGCCCTGCCCCTCTATTTATATGTTGAGCCCCGGGGTCGAAACTTGGAGCAAAAGCCTCCTCAAAGTCGGTTTTGCCCGAAAGGCAAGAGTCCCACTCGGACTCCAGGACCAAACGCCACAATCCTTGGCGTCTGGCCCAGACGCCATGGGCCTCGGCGTCTGGCCCAGGGCCAGACGCCAGGGTCTCCGGCGTTTGGCCCCCTGGCCTCCGCAAAACTCCTTTTGCACCGACCTAAAGCCTCATGGGCTTGACCCCTTGGCCTAACCATATCATCCAATATATGAATCTTTACGTCTCGACCATTTCGAGCCTCCTCGTCATGTCCCCGATCTCATCCGGGACTCCGAACTCCTTCGGTACATCAAAACATGTAAACTCATAATATAACTGTCATCGTAACCTTAAGCGTGCGGACCTTACGGGTTCGAGAACAATGTAGACATGACCGAGACACGTCTCTGGTCAATAACCAATAGCGGGACCTGGATGCCCATATTGGCTCCTACATATTCTACGAAGATCTTTATCGGTTAGACCGCATAACAACATACGTTGTTCCCTTTGTCATCGGTATGTTACTTGCCCGAGATTCGATCGTCGGTATCCAATACCTAGTTCAATCTCGTTACCGGCAAGTCTCTTTACTCGTTCCGTAATACATCATCTCACAACTAACATATTAGTTGTAATGCTTGCAAGGCTTATGTGATGTGTATTACCGAGAGGGCCCAGAGATACCTCTCCGACAATCGGAGTGACAAATCCTAATCTCGAAATACGCCAACCCAACATCGACCATTGGAGACACCTGTAGTACTCCTTTACACCCAGTAACGTTGTGACGTTTGGTAGTACCCAAAGTGTTCCTCCGGTAAACGGGAGTTGCATAATCTCATAGTCATAGGAACATGTATAAGTCATGAAGAAAGCAATAGCAACATACTAAACGATCGGGTGCTAAGCTAATGGAATGGGTCATGTCAATCAGATCATTCTACTAATGATGTGACCTCGTTAATCAAATAACAACTCATTGTTCATGGTTAGGAAACATAACCATCTTTGATTAACGAGCTAGTCAAGTAGAGGCATACTAGTGACACTTTGTTTGTCTATGTATTCACACATGTATTATGTTTCCGGTTAATACAATTCTAGCATGAATAATAAACATTTATCATGAAATAAGGAAATAAATAATAACTTTATTATTGTCTCTAGGGCATATTTCCTTCACCGGCCACCTCTCCTAGTCCTAATAGGACTAGGGGAAGGGGGGGCGCGCAGCCCATCTAGGGCAGCCCCTTCTCTTTTCCACTAAGGCCCACTATGGCCCAAATAGCTCCCGGGGGGTTCCGGTAACCCTCCCGGTATTCCGGTAAAATCCCGATTTCACCCGGAACACTTCCGATATCCAAATATAGGCTTCCAATATATCAATCTTTACGTCTCGACCATTTCGAGACTCCTCGTCATGTCCGTGATCACATCCGGGACTCCGAACAACCTTCGGTACATCAAAATGCATAAACTCATAATATAACTGTCATCGTAACCTTAAGCGTGCGGACCCTACGGGTTCGAGAACAATGTAGACATGACCGAGACACGTCTCTGGTCAATAACCAATAGCGGGACCTGGATGCCCATATTGGCTCCTACATATTCTACGAAGATCTTTATCAGTCAGACCGCATAACAACATACGTTGTTCCCTTTGTCATCGGTATGTTACTTGCCCGAGATTCGATCGTCGGTATCCAATACCTAGTTCAATCTCGTTACCGGCAAGTCTCTTTACTCGTTCCGTAACACATCATCTCACAATTAACATATTAGTTGTAATGCTTGCAAGGCTTATGTGATGTGTATTACCGAGAGGGCCCAGAGATACCTCTCCGACAATCGGAGTGACAAATCCTAATCTCGAAATACGCCAACCCAACATCGACCATTGGAGACACCTGTAGTACTCCTTTATAATCACCCAGTTACGTTGTGACGTTTGGTAGTACCCAAAGTGTTCCTCCGGTAAACGGGAGTTGCATAATCTCATAGTCATAGGAACATGTATAAGTCATGAAGAAAGCAATAGCAACATACTAAACGATCGGGTGCTAAGCTAATGGAATGGGTCATGTCAATCAGATCATTCTACTAATGATGTGACCTCGTTAATCAAATAACAACTCATTGTTCATGGTTAGGAAACATAACCATCTTTGATTAACGAGCTAGTCAAGTAGAGGCATACTAGTGACACTTTGTTTGTCTATGTATTCACACATGTATTATGTTTCCGGTAAATACAATTCTAGCATGAATAATAAACATTTATCATGATTATAAGGAAATAAATAATAACTTTATTATTGCCTCTAGGGCATATTTCCTTCAAAAGGACTGCTGGTTTCTCGATTGCCTCTGGTGTTTCAGCGAGTTCCTCAGCTGCACCAATTTCCTCATCAGGCCCCACTCTGTTGAAGACTAAAGCAACAGTTGGACGCGGTCCTCGGCCAAGTCCAAAGAAGAAACAGGTCGTGTTTCACGTGCCCTCTGATGATGAAGCTTCTGATGATCAACTTGCAGAAATCATCAGAGACAGACAAGTGAAGGCCGCTAGAGCCAAAGGCACATCTGTACCGCTGCTTTTGGATTCGAGGAAGATCCTCGACTACATTGACCTCTGGCACAAGGATCCTAACACCCCTATGCCTGATTTTCATCTGACTCCTGGTCAAAGTCATATGCTGACCCATTTCATCACTGAGGAGAAATGGAAGTTTGAAAAGGCAAGAGAGATCAAGAAAGCTCAATACAGAAAGGAGAAGCTCCTGAAGCAAAACGTTGTCAGAATGACACCTGAGGAACTTCTCCAGGCTCAGTCTGAAATTCAAGCCCTCAACAAAGGCTTTGATGCCTACTATGCTGATTGGCAAGGAGCTAAAGTGAGATTCGTCAATCTGACGAAGAAATTCACAAATGTTGTAGCCCCAACGCAACAAGAAAATCTTCAGGCTACAGACTCTGCTCAGCCTGCTGAAGAACATGCCAGCACCGCTGATGACTTTCAGCTTGCTGAAGAAAATGCTAGTTCCAGGGCTGATGACTCAATTCCAGTCGCTGAAGAAATTGCCAGGGCATCCACTAGTGGTGCGCCTGAAGAAACTGAAGAGGTCAGGGAAACTGCATCAGTTGCGCCTGAAGAAAATCAGCAAGATTCCTCAGCTCCTCTTGCGCCTACACCAACTCCAATTCTTCCATCAGCCTCTGATGTGAAAAAAACCAAGGCTGCAGAGTGAGCTGCAGTGAAGAATTGGAAGGCATCAACTGCGTCAGAAATCTTCGGCTGCGAAGAAAATAAAGCCCATGACCAGCTCCTTTGAAAATCCAATTGATGATGTTCCAATTTCATCCATGCCACCAAAGGACCTTGTTCCTTTTGGAGAAGACTATGAGATCCCAAGCAGATCTGATGAAGAAAATCATTCTGCTGCTTCGTCAGAGCAGCTTGATGAAGAAATTGAAGTGGACACAATCCCTTCAACGCCAGTCATTTCCTCACCTATGCCTCAGTTCACAGCTGAAGAGGCTGGTGTTGAGGAAATTGAAGATGAAGATGTGGATATAGGATGCACCACACCTGTGATGAATGATGACTTTTGGGAAAGTCAGCATCCCAACACTCCTCTCTTCACCCCTATCCAACAGATTCCTCAGTCCCCTGCACCAACAGTTCAAATGGGCTCTGAAGAAACTCAACCCACTCCCTCTGTGCATGAAGACATTCCAGCCGCTAGTGCTGAAGAACCTGCTGCTGCTGATCCTCAGGTTGCACAAGAAGAGGAACCAAAAATTCCTCAGCCTGAAGAACCTGAGCTCGCGATTCCTGAGGTGGTGATGCAACTCACTGACACCCCTATGCCAAAGCCAAAGAATCCGTTCTCAAGCAAATAGAAGTTCAAGGCTGAAGATTTCTTTGCCGAGCATGTATTCTTCACTGACTACAACCCCTATGACTCTGCTCGCATAAGGAAGAGGTGTTTCTGGACTGCTAGTCAAGCCAACTTCTATTCCACAGTGCTGTTTGACAAAGACAAAATCTTCGATCATGCACATATTCCTCACGTGGACGTGGAATCTCTGCCATGCTTCGAGTCAGTCCTCAGTGTTCTTCACGATGCAGGTTTACTCAATTTCTGCACTGACATTTGCGATTGGAATGAAGAACTCATTCTTCAGTTCTACGCAACACTGCATATCACTGGAGACGCTGAAGATGTCAACTCATGGGTGTTGGACTGGATGACTGAAAACACTCACTATAAGGCACCAGCAACTGAATTGCTTCGTGTCCTTCCTCTCAATCCTCCCCATGACAGTGCACGTTGCATCTACAGTGACCCTGAACTGACAAATCACTATATGCAAGTGCTCATGAAGCCTTTGAAGCCTGGGCAGGCCCCACAAACCAAATTCCTTGTCAAGGAATTACTCTATGTGCCTCGGACTGTCTATCGCATTCTGACGAAGACAATGAGTCCTATCAAAGGCCACGACTCAAATGATGAAGAAGTCATTGGCATCATGAATAATATGCTTTTCAACATCATTCATGGCGTTCCTGTCAACTTCCATGATTTCTTCATGAGGACTCTGGGCAATATTGCTATGTCACCATTCGAGTTGAAGCCTTATGCGCCTTGGATTATGAGATTCATCAGGGCAAGATCTTCACTGAATTACAAAGCTGACACTCTGAACCACTGCAGCTACTTGCCTCCCATTGAAGTCCACAAAAGGGCATTTTCCTCAGCTGATGACAAAGGCAAGGCCGCTGCTGTAATAGATGAAGGCATTCGTCCATTGGATGGTCAATTTCGCAAGGCTGCATCCTACTCTACCAATGACGACTCTGCCACACATGACTCTGCCGCAAATACCTCAGCCAAGCAAAATCCTCAAGCCACAGCATCCAGGGCGATGACTGATCGTGAGTTACTCCTCAGTCTTCATCAGAAGGTTGATCGCAATCACAAATGGGTAAAGCGTCAGTTTGGTGCACTTCTTCACAATATGACCTCAACACACAATGCAGTGAAGAAGAACCAATACTACCTTCATGAAACCTTCAACCGCACCTGGGCTGTCCTCACTCATGTCTATAGCGCTGAAGAACTGAAGACTATGGGTCTTAAGGAAGAATTTGACTGGTCTGCACCTCCTCCGAAGAAACTCAAGAGGGTCAAAGTTCCTCCATTGGTGGCCAGCTCTTATTCTTCATCGCGTGACACTGATGAGAATGAAGATTTGGACGACACTGCGGCAGGCCCTGCTACAACAAACAACCCCGACAACGCTGGCGCTCCTCCATCGACTTGAAATTCTTCAGGGGCGTTAGTCCTCAGTTTCAATCCTTTTGGTCATTTGATGACAAAGGGGGAGAAATCTGAGTTAGTCTTCAAGCGGGTCTATATAAAGGGCGTTTTTTTAAGTTACAACTCTCGTTCTTCTGAAACTTTTATTGGATCGAGTTGTAATCTTAAACCCGATGGTGCGCTGATACTTTTGTTGCACTATGCTCTGAAACCTTTGATGCTTTATTCGGCATGCTTATTCCTCGTTAATGATATTGCACGCATGCTGAATTTCATCAGGCATCATATTTCATCATGCATTTCAAATTCTTCATATTATATATCAAATGCATGTATGAATTACAAGATATAGGGGGAGATCTCCATGATTCAACTCTTTAAATGTGCATTGCCTCAAAAGCAAATTCCTCACTATGCACATCTTTAGGGGGAGTTCTTCTATATCTTGCAATCAAATTCCTCAATATCAGTATTTACACTTCATATGTTTATCCCCGTTGAAAACTTAACCTATATTGTCATCAATCACCAAAAAGGGGGAGACTGTAAGTGCATCTAGTGCCCCTTAGTGATTTTGGTGTATTGAAGACTTATAGGTTAAGGGACTAATGTGTTTGTGAGTGTACACAGGTCTATAAGTCTATGAGGAGTTTGATATTTACAGAGAAAGTCGACCCCTAAAAATGAAGTTCTTCAACTGAAGACTTTGATATTCTGAAGACTTTCTGAAGACTTTGAAAGTGAAGAAATTGGTGTGACCTTGAAGACTTGATATTCATTTGAGGAACATAAAGTGTGAAGACTTTTGTTTTCGTTGTTTCATTTTCTCTTCCTTGAGTCATAGAAAACACCGTACTGTTAAAGGGGGTCGAGGAAATACTAAGGAAAAATTTCCATGTGATGCTCAACTCAAAATCCTACACCTACCAATCCCTTCGAGTGAAGCCTTTGGAAATCTCATACAGTTCAGTCGCTTTCCTCAGTGACAGAGACGAAGTTCTTCTGGTCGCTGAGGAATTTGTTCTGACTGAGGAGTTAGGAATTCGCCAGTGTGAATTGCCTACACAATGAGGAACATGATAGCCCTGAGGAATTTGAGAGTCAAATTTCCGACCGTTGCTGTGCTGCGCGCCAGCTGTCCAAAAATATCTTATCCACCTAACGGTCATATCATTGAAGGGCATTTATGTCTTATCATGTCGGGTTGCTCCTTAGGCTATAAATAGCCGCCCCCCTACAACCACTAGCTGGTTGGTTGCTCCGCGAGAACTTGACACTTGTCATTTGAGAGCAACCCATCCTCCGAGGACTTTGAGCGAAAATCATCGAGTGAGGAAAACCCAAAACCAAACCCCTACAAACCCAAAGTGATTGAGCATCACTGAAGAGATTGATCCTGAGTGGATCCGACGCTTGTTACCTTTGAAGACTGTGCTTCTTCCAGACGGTTAGGCGTCATGGTCTAGAGCATCCAAGAGGAATTGTGGATCGCCGAGTGACCAAGTCTGTGAAGGTTTGGAAGTCGCCTGAAGACTTACCACGAGTGATTGGACGAGATCTGTGTGACCTTAGTTCAAGGAGAATACGGTGAGGACTTGGTGTCCTGAGCTGCGTGCTCAGCGACTGAGTGTCCGGGACTGTGTGTCCTCGAGTTTAAATACTCAGGCGCTCCAACCAGACGTACAACTGAGACAGCAGTTGGAACTGGTCTACCAAATCATTGTCTTCACCAACCTAACTGGTTCTATTTTCTCAACCCTTTCATTTCCTCATTACTGTGTTGAGTGTTTGTTCATATCTGTGTTTGAAGACTCTGACTGAAGACTTTCTCAATTTACTCAGTTTAATTTCTTCAGTCTGTTTGTCTTCACAATAATTGAAAAAATGTTCGTGAATTTGAAAATGTTCATAGTTTCCTAAAAAATATTCATGAATTCAAAATACTTTCAGTATTTTTAAAAAACTTTTCAGGATCTGAAAAAATTTCTTTTATTGGAAAATGATGTTCGCAAAAAATTAAAGAAAAAACTAAAAATAAATAAAAAATGAAGTTGAAAAAGACGTAAATGGAGCAAAATGTGAAAATAAAAAGGGGGGAAGGGTAAAACAAAAAATATAGAAAGAATGAAATATTAGAAGAAATAACAAGAAAAATAAGAAGAAAATTAGTTCATGGAAGCATTCTAGAACCTTCCCAAACGGGGTGTGAAGAAACTAGACTGGGTCAGCCTATACTGTCGACAGGCGCATAAGAGGGCACGCACTAGCTAGGTTGCTAGACATCGACCTACGCACCGAATAGGAACGGACATGACCATTGATGAAGACTCGCCCAAACGGCTCAACGGTTGTCCGAGTGCAGCGTTGCATTAGGGCCTCTACGTGTGATTAATCGATCGTTTGTTGGATGCTTGCTGGTATGTTGCAAAGTTCCATCGGTATACATTATGGGGCTACAATCTTTTGTTATGTAATACATTAACACGAATAGGCCACCCTACCCTTCACCTAAAATACAATACAACGGTAACCACGCATTTCCCCGTACTCCTCCTATACTTATTTCTCAGGCATATAGCCATTGCTCTCAGCCGCCACAGGAACATGATGCCACCGTCGTCATCTCGGAGCATCTAGCCGATGTTATTATCAGCAACACATCAGAGCTCCCTCGGCCGAATCCACACGCCACCAGGATTGCATCGTCAAGGAAAATCTATTCAAATGAAGAAAATCTCGAAGAGTGCATCTTGAAGGGAAATTTTTGTCATTTAATCTACATCGACTACTACAATCCTACATCGCGCTCGGTGATGTTTTTTAGTACCCATATGTTCACCTAGATGTCTCCAATCTCCCAGACATTGTTCCTTTTCCTATTGCTGTTATTGGTTGTGTCATATGATTCATGCCACCTGTGGACGTGAACCAGATGTTGGCAATTTTTGCATCACCTTGCCACGGTCATTGGTATGTCATTCCAATGTCAATTTTTCGTGTAAATTTGTTTAGAAGTTAGAACAGGTAGCTTAGAAGCAACTTTAGACTAAAAATGACAACAACATTCTTAGGAAATTAGATCTTCAAATTTATAATTTTCCGAATGGCCTTTTAAAAGTACTTATCTCATTCTCATATGTGTTCAAAATTTCTTTTATGCCTACCCTATTTCTATAGCCCTATCCTCGAGCCTTGCACGATGTATTCTTTTACTAGAAGGGTGTCGTCGTGCCAGGATATTCTTTCTCCTATTGCAACACACGGGCATATTTGCTAGTCTTAATCAAAACAAAACTTGGGGACGACCGTGATGGTTTTGGGAACCTACTAGAAGATTCACTGAACCGGGTTTTTTCCTGTATCATTTTTTTCTGGTTCTTTTCGGCTTTCTATTGTTTTTTTATTTTGTTTTTTTCCTCTTATGTTTCTTTTCTTTAAGTTTTTTTTTTAAATCTCACAACTTTGCAAAATTTGTTCGCAAATTTAAGAAAAATGTTCGTTTTTCAATTTTTGTTCGTGAGTTTCAATAAATGTTCCTATATCAAAGTTGTCCATGTTTTCAAAAAAAATTGCATTCGAAAAATGTTTAGGAAATTCACAAAGTGTTCCAGCTTTCCAAATTTGTTCACAAATTTATAAAATGTTCATGTTTTCAAATTTTTTTCACAAATTGAAAAAATGTTCGTAAATTCCACGAATTTGTTTGGGAGTTTGAAAAAATGTTCCTGTTCCAAAATTTGTTCGCAAATTTCAAAAAATGTTGATATTTACAAGTTTTCTTTGGAGTTTTGAAAAATCTTCCGTTTCCAAAATTGTTTGCAAATTTAAAAAATGTTCGTTTTTTCAAATTTTGTTCTGGAGTTTCAAAAAATGTTCGCGTATAAAAGTTGTTCGTGTTTTCCAAATTTTGTTTTGAAATTTGAAAAATTGTTCCAGTTCAGTTTTTTGGGTAGTTTAAAAAATGTTTCCATTCTAAAAAATATGTTCGCATCTCCAAAATTCGTTTGTGTGTTGAAAAATGTTTGTTTTCTCAACATTTGTAAAAATAATAAAATGTTCACGTTTTGTTTTTGAAAAAATAAGTTTCGTGTTCTAATTTTTTAAAAACATTCGGATCGGCGTTTGAGTTTTCTTAAGGTTTTGCAATGGTCTGTTATCAAGAAACCTAGCTAGGTCAACTGGTTTGAATCGTGTGCTCGGAATCAACGGGTCTAGCGTTCGATTCCCGCAATTGCATCTTTCTTTTTTATACCAGCGTGTTCGCGAGAGAGATGGGCCGGCCCAGTCTATCGATCCCCCATGCGATCGCTCGACTGGCTTGCCGCAGAGACGCTCCCCGCAAAGTCGGTATATAATAATGGGCCGGCCCATCTCAGATGTCCGGCCCACAACCAGCGAACCCTGGCACAGACGAGACGCTCCCCGCAACGTAGGCATCGGCTATATACACTGGATTCCGGATTCCGGATCTAGGGTTCGTGTCCAACGTCGCCGCGGCGGAGATCCAATCCAACCCGGTTCGAGTTCAACCTCGCGGATCTGCGGCGGCGGCGATGGAGAACCATGGGCACGTCCTCCGCTCCACCGAGACGGCCAAAGCCGCGAGCCAGAGGCTTGACAAGGTGATCCCCGTTATGCTTGATTGCCCCCTCCCCCCCCTGCCTCCGCCAGAGCGGCCAGCCGGATCACACAGCTGTCTGGGACGAATCGATCAAGGCATATTGGATGGCCGTCAGCTCTCATCAACAGTTTGGAGAGGCCATTCGTGAGCTCAGCGTGGCTTCCCCGGATGCACTCCTGATGGTGGTGCTCCGGCCGTATACGCCATTTGTGACTGCGTGCAATCTGCAGCGTCATATAAACCTCAATCTACCGCCAGAGCAGCCTGCAGGGCAATCAGAGCAGCCTGCAGGACAATCAGAGCAGCAGCTGTCTAATGAACATCCTACAGTGGGAGCACCACCTCTTGATAAGGGAAAGTCTGTGCCCATGGGACACCCGTCTGACCAGTGGTGCAGAGGCAGTCTGTACGGGATCCGGTTTGTGATCAGGAATGCTGAGGTGCTGTATCAAAAACTTGCCCAATACCAGAAGTTGCTAGACCAGCACAAGCGACTTGATGGACTGACAAAAGAGGTTGATTTCCTTCTCAGTTCCATCTCTCTAGAGTCGAAGTTTCCCTCCAAGGATGATCTAGCTTCTGTAGAAGACGATTGTCTTGATCACCGTGAGAAGCTTGTTCTAGGAATGTGGAGACGTGCGGTAGTTGATGCCCCTGAAACCCACTATGGATATGGGCCTCATGAAGCCATCAAAAGCTTGCTTCCGCTGGAACATGAGGCGATCTATGAGGCAGCTTATGATCCTTGTTCCCCACCCACAAATATGAATGAAATGAAAGAGACGATCAAACTTGTATCTGAAGGTATGGAGGCACTTCAAGAAGAAAAATATGAGTTTAGGGAAGAATCAAGCATTGACCTCCATTCCTTCAAGTTACTCAACTGTGAGGCGAAGAGAGCAGATACTATACTATCTTGCGAGATAAGTCAGGAGCTTGGCAAGCTTAGAGCTTCAGCTCAGAATCTTGCTTCATTGATGCAGCAGCGGTGGGACCGAGGAAACGCTGGGAGGAAGCAGCACCTCCCGCATGCCCATCTGGCTCATCCCCAATGACAAACTGTACTGGGATACGAACGCGCTAAGACCTGAAGTTTCAAGCAGCTCCGGCGGCAGCTTCATGTCAACAGATGCGTCTGATCCAGAAACGGTTGCCCTGGAGGATAATGGGATGGGATGGAACAGCTGAAACGGCAGCAGAATCAGTCTTACTTGATAAGAATGGAAACAGATGTGGCCCAGATAATGCTTGTAGTTCTGTGTCCCAATGACATACGAAATCCTGTATCGATGCAAAAGAAATATCAATGGATACCATGCGATTTTAGTGGCAAAGCCACACCTGGTGTTATTTGAAACGACAATTTGGCTTTTCTTATAAAATTATGTTTGAGCAAATTAGTTAGGCTATGGTACTTGTAAAATATTTTACTATCTCTTGGTAGACTTTACAACAACTCTTAGTCAAAGGGTGCAAGGTTTCAATTAGACCTATAGATATTTGCAAATGAAGCCTTATGTGAACAGTACATTGAAACATAAATATTACTCCCTCCGTCCCATAATATAAGAACGTTTTTGACAATAGTGATGTTCTTATATCATGGGACAGAGGGAGTAAATAGTAAAACTGCCAAATTATTCTTCTGGGCCAGTTTGATTGAGTGGAAATATCTGTGAGAAGTGATAACACATATGCAGTGTATGGCATGGATGTACAGTGAGCTATCTACAGTACTTGCCTGAGATACTTTCTGCAGATGAGCCTTAACTTTAGGATCATGTTAAGCTTGTTAGGGAGTGACAGCGAGTAGTGCTCTCCTTTATCATTGTTTGCTCTGGACCATGTGATCAGCGGTTTCATATTTGGTGTTTATATATTAAATAAAATATACTATCATATCTTTAGATTCGCCTTTCCTTGGTCCCCAGCTGCCAACTGCACTATTTTAATAAGACTTAAAACCATTCATATTTAATCGAGCCCCCTCAATTGACATGGATAATGTGCTTCCAGGTGATTATCAGCATAATTGGTCTTCTTTTATTTGGGAAATTATTAGAGCCTTTAAGGGGAACAATGGAGTTATCAAAGTTCGTTTTTATTGTCAACTTCTCAACTTCAATGTGTGTCTTCGTAACTGCTATTGCTGTGTACTATGTAACACAACAAGAGAGCTACCTGTAAGTATTCTATTTCTATAGAAGTGTCCGAGCACATCTGGTTTGATGTTCTGTATTGGGTAAACTGATGAGTTTTTCTTAACGTTTGATTTCTCAGGTACACTCCTCTTTCTGGTTTTTATGGGGTTCTGTCAGGATTGCTGGTGGGCATCAAGCAACTTATGCCAGAGATGGAGCTTAATCTTTTCGTGCTGAAGATTAAGGGAAAGGTTTGTAACTGATACTGTTAATAGAATGACTCTGTTTGATGTTATCGTCTGATCTGACATGTTTATTTTTTGTCCCTACTCAGTGGATCCCATCTCTTACTGCACTAATTTCCGTTGTTGTAAGCTTCTTCATGAAGGACTTGGTATCTTACCTCCCAGTTATACTGTTTGGCATTTACTAGCACACATGCCCGTGCGTTGCAACGGGATATACGCATTTCAGTGGTTTAACATGCATCATCGGTAACGCTACACTCTCGAATAAACTCCTTTTGTCCCTATAATATTTGTAAAATAGAGAAAAGAAAACAGTTTCCACATTAGAAGATAGCACTGCCCCTGGCAATCCAAGCGTTCATGGCATTCTCGGACAGCAAGCAGGAAGCAAACTCTGGAGCAAGCAATACATGGAGCAAACAAGAACTTTTACTTGCATCTTCAAAATGGTGTACTACTCCTGGAGCAAGCAACAAGCAGCAAAGCAATACATGGAACAGAGAATGGTGATGGCAATAGCGTGGACGAGGGAGAAGAGGCTGCCGAGCGTTGCTCTCACTCTCACGCGGCTCTCACTCACTCTGTCCCGCTGCAACAGGGAGCCGCCATGGGCATCGACGCCAACTGCCGCCGCCTGCAGGCTTCGCTCCGATCCAGCCGCCCAAGACATCTCCGCCCCAGTTCCATCCCATCCTCGCCGGCCACACCGCAGCTCGCCGCCTCGCCTGCCAGAGCCCCGCGTCCCAGCCGCCGTCACCCGAGCTTGGCCATGGCGCTGCCAACAGGAGCTCCGCCCGCCTCCGGCCATGTCCTCGGCCGGCTCCTGCAGCCCCGCGCCCGTCCCGGCCTCCTCCACGCCAAGCAGCAGCTCGTCGGAGCACGAGCTCCACTGGGTCCGCCTCCCTCTGTCGTCCCTCTTCTTCTTCTATCTCTTTTACTCCCTCTCTGCCTCTTCTCTGAATTTTCCCCACCTTGACCTTGCAGCTCCCGCCGCCGCCCTGCTCCGTTCATCGCCTTCTCCGCCAGATCCGGCGAGGCCCTGCGTTCCCAGCCTCGTCCCCGCCACCAGGTCGCCGCGCCGCACCACCGGAGACCAGCAGCGCCGTCGCACTCCGTGTCCTATCCCTGCTCGTGTACGTGCGCAGGAGACGCGCCAGGTCGCCTCGCTTCAGGCCTCCTCCTCGCCCGTGGGCCACCAGCACCGAGCCGGCTTTCTGGTGAGACCCCAGTCCTGCCTCAGCCACTACGCCTGAAGCCGCCCCGCCGCAGCGCGCCTCCTCACGTGCCTCGCCCCAACTGAGCACGCCGGCCGCCTTATCCTCCTCCGCCGCGATGCCTCGGCCCGCGAAGGCGCCTCGCCAAGCAGCAGGAAGAGTTGCGGGCTAGGCTCACCTGCCGCAAGCGCGCCCGCGAGCTCACCCCCGTGCCGGCCAAGGCCACCTTCGGGCCTTCGGCGACTCCACGACTCCTTGTCCGCCGCGCCCTCGAACGCCCGCCACAAGGCCGCGCCCCATTCCTGGCCTCGGGCGGCGTGGACGCCGGCGGCAAGAGGAGGCGCGTGCCAGGCGGTGGAGGACGGCTCGCGGGCGTCAGCGGCAAGCGGCGTGCCCGGCGGTGGAGTACGGCAATGGATAAGCGGCGGCAGAGAACGCAATGGACGCAGGGGGCTTTTTGCAAAATCCAACCGTTTTCTTCAGTAACACATTAAAATAGGACTGCGGGTTAATTTTTATAAACCGAGGGGCTTTTCTGCAAAATCGCTAGCGACGGACGACAGAAACCTAATTTTCTTTATTATTAGGTAAAGATATGAGTTGGATATACCTGCGTTACTTCCAAAAGAGGCTAGAGACAGGCCTGAAAGGGGATCCAAGCGAGGATTCTCTTTCTCAAGTTTCTTCCCTACAATTTTGTGGTATTAACGATTCCCCTTTATATAATAGTAAGATCTTAGTTTACGGACTAACTTCCTGACTAATTTATGAAAACATAGCCAAATTCTGGATTCGATAGCCTTTATATTTGGATTAATTTATTAAACATATGCAGACCAGTTCTGGATCCAGTAGTCTCAATATTCCATAGGCTTCTTTGTGGAAGATGCCAGCAAAGAGTCTGCTGAACTATCACGCAGCTTGCAGAATTTTACACTCTGAAAATGACATCAAACGCACACATGATTATACTATGCAACAGACACTTCCACTGATTGCCTGCTTGATTTAACCAATGTAGATTCTGCTGAATTTTCAAGCTACGTTATTTTATATGCCAGGACGTCTCACTCCAAAAGTGACATCAAATTATTTGTTGTCACTGTTCCGGCAGTAGAAGTGGTTCTAGCCTTAGGCTTGTAGGTAACCATGGTGAAGCTGCAGCTAGCTACCAGTTAACGAGCTTTAATAACTGCAATGTGCATACAAGAATAATGACGCAAGCAGCTGACTGGTGGCTTGGTGAATTTGGATGCAGGGACGATCTAGAAGAGTACACAGTCGGCTTCGGCAAGTGTACATCGACATGCTCAAGGAGCAGCTCCTCGACGTCGATACAGTCCCGGGCTGCGCCTCATCTCCATCACCGGCGAGAGCAGCATCGGCAAGACCACGCTCGCGCGCAAGGTCTACCAGAGCCCCGAGATCCGCAACCACTTCGCCATACTACACCGTAAGGTGGTTTGACTGAAGATTTTGACTGAAGTTCTGAATTATGGAGTAGTAGGATCTGAATTCTGAAACTACACCCTGTTCACAGTACACCCTATGAAGCTTCTGTCAACTCTGAAACTTGTGGCCAAACAGCCCACTCAAAGTTTAATTAAGCTTCTTTGCAAACATGTGTTGTGATCTCAAACAAAACTGAACGCTAAAACTTGTGCATTCTTTCTCTTTCTTTCCATTCCTTTGCTTTGAAGTGTAAAAATGAAGTTAATATGAAGTGTGAGGGGACAAGAAAACAACACTTGCTCTAACTGAATTTCTTTGCTCCATAGATATCAGTGATGGACACTTTGCTCTAACGAATTTCACATTTTCACAATTTGTGATGGATACACACAGAAATAGAGCTGAATATTGCTCATGTACACTTGGCCATGGCATTCAGTTAACTGAATATTGCTACTACAGCAGGTACACACACAGTTATTGTACAGATTGATGCTACTTGATTTTATCATGCCTTCATTGTTCACATGTTCTGTTTTAATGTTTCTGTATTTTTTTTTGGCTGACCAGGGCTCAGAAACAATAGTGTGCCTCACAGCATTTGGATTTGAACATGAATTTCTTAGATTGATTTGCTTTGATATGATATAAGGAAATAGTTGTCTGCGCGTATACTAAGGTACCACTTTACCTTGCTGCTTTGGACTGAAGTTTATGCTTTTATACTTAAGAAGTTAGAGGAATATGAAGCAACAAAGATAGTGTTGGTCTATAGATCCCTACTTTTTCATTCATTGACTCAGGGGGCATCTAAGTAATACTGAACCACGATTTTTTAGGCAACGCCTTTTGTTGGTCTTCAACAGTGTTTATGTAGCTTGCCTGCATGGCCATTGAATGATCTTAGTATTGGGTTTGACAAAGTTTTATAGTTTTGAATTATGCTTTCCTAACATGCAAATATTTTCTAAGACTGAACGTATATGTGTGGCTTCTGTATGGATTCCCAGTCCTCATTCAGAACACCTTTCCTTTTTGTCTTCTAGGATTGCACCCTTCTAAAAAGTTACTCCGATACAGTTGTCCTTGAATTTACCCATGACTAATTCACGTGCCTAAATCATTTCTGTTTAAAGCAATATTTCTTAAACTCCTATCATCATTCCATTCGTACTCATAGATGTGATCTCCTCTATGCCCTTTTTTCCATAACCGGAGAAATGAAAGAATTCACAGATCGTATAGATAATCCTCCGAGTTCATTTTTGCGCTGCAAAGCTGCATGCGTCAACTTAGTTTGAATGTATTTCCTTTTTATTTCTGTTTGAAAAGACACAAGAAAATGACACTTCAATTATATATTTTATCCTTTCAAGAATACAATTTCGATTAGAAGTTATAATACTCATTCAACTTTAAAGGAGTTCTGCGATCTGATTTTGTAAATATTGCTATTTAGGCCTTTTTTGGTCAATGAGTTGGACCCACAATACCTGCTTCATGATCACAGCAAAGTATATGAGGTATTGATATCATAACAAGCTGGCCTTCATGTATTTCTTATAGATTTATTTCAATCATTAACTTTACTTTTCTGCTAAAAATAATCATTAACTTCCCTTAAGAGGTCAAATGAGTCCCCCCCCCCTATAGTAGATACTTTGAAGCTGGATTTTTTTGCTGCAGTCTATTCATGACCGTTAATTTCAGGTATACAGTATTGGGTATCGCCGTGTGACACTGTTTGTACAAATAGGATATTTTTCCCCAATAAATACAGTAGCTCGAAACTTCAAATGCACAACGGAGCTAACCATATTTGATCAAATGATGTAATCAGAGATGTTTATTTTCAGGTTGCCTCACCGTACCGACTGGCCATGGAATTCAGTTCAGTTTCAGTCCGAGTTACGGTGGCTGACAGCTTCTTTGCCTTGCTGCCTGCGTTTTCCGCCCGATGGCGGATTCACGGTTCGTTCATTTCGGACTCGAATTCAGGTTCTTCGTTTCCGATTCGGTTTCAATATATGCTGACGAGACGATCCACACGGAAAGCTCGCCCCTTGTCGCGTCCAACCAAGCCGTCGAACGTCGATCGAGCGCCATGGCCGTCTGCAACTGCAACTGCAAGAGACCTGCTGCCGTCCTCGACACGACGACACCGGCCACGCGACGACCACCCAAGGACCAGAAACGACCGGCTGCCACAAGAGGAGGCGCATCCGGATGGATCAGCGGCACCGAGGACTACGAGGAGACGCGCGGCATCGGCAAGGGCGGCTAGCTCCGGCATCGTCGTCAAGGCACGCCACCGCACCACCGGCAAGACCGTGGCGATCAAGTTCCTCGGCTGCACAGAGGACCCCGCCGACGGCACTAGGGAGCTCCGGCGCGAGGCCGGCTGACAGGACTAACAAAATTCTTGAGAACTGTTCAGGTTCAGGTTCAGGTTCACAAAATGGATCTCGTGTTTCGCCAGTGTCGGTCGCTATGAATTCTTCAGAAATTTTCAGGTTCAGATAGTTGAGGTCCTGATAATTGCACGTTCCTGAAGACGATCCTTGCCCACCAGGATTATTTTGAGGGAACCAGAATCGGATTGTCTTGATTGAAGAATTCTGAAAACACTTGTGAACTTGATGAAGTTGGCATCTTCTCATGTTGCTTCTTCTGGTGACATGTTTAACCATTGTACCAGCCACTGCGTTACCAGTTACCAGGAGAGGTACTGCTTGAGTTTCAAGTGTCAGGACAGGAGCGACCTTGCTTTGCCATGAGGATCCACTAGCGGCAAACCTGGAGCAGGAACAGCTAATGGGCTCAAGTGCTTCTTGAATTGAGTGATGTGAAAAAACGCCATGTATTTGTGCCACGTCCAGAAGCTGCAGTTTATATGCTCCTGCACCAATTTTCTTCGGAACTAGAAATGGTCCATAGAATTTAGTAGCCAGTTTGAGTCCTATACAGATGTCAAAAGCTGTCATGGTTGCAATTTTTAAGTAAATCATATGTCTCACTTCATAGTTCATGTCAGGTCTCTTTTTATCTGCATACTTTTTCATTCTGGCTTGAGTTTTTTTTTAATCGAGTTTGTAAAGATTTCTTCTCTTCAAGGAATGATCTAGCCTCACTGTCAACAGGCCAGGGACTGAAACTTCATTTATGAGAGGTGGAGGAAATCCATACAGGAATTGAAAGGGGGTAAATTTAGTAGCCGTTGAAATCATGCTTGCGTTTTACTACTACAAGGGAATAATATTGGCATAGGAGCTGTTGTTTATGGTCTCTTGCGCTTGCTTACCATGTCTAGCGAACGGCCTGTTTTCCTTTCTGATGATCCAAGTGCTACAAATGGCATGTTCGTTCGTTCGTTCAAGAGACTAAAAAGATTAGGAGGCTGCTGTTTTTGTTCTGGCTGATCAATGATCATGCATCTTGCAGCCTATTTCCTCGGAAAAAGAACATTTCTAAGATGAACGAAGTTTGTTTAACACAGACGGAAGGTTAAAAGAACAAGAAAATGACATCACAAGAGAGGCAGACAAACGACTGATGATGCAGGATTTTCCTGGACAACAGACGAACATACGATCATCTCACATGAACACGAAACGAAATCATCCGCCGCCACCACGACAAAGACAAACACCTCAGAGTGAACACACATACATGCTTCCCCATTGCAGAACAAGGTAAAGCATCCATCGTAGACCACAAGACTTGGTTCGCATACCACGGGAAAGGTTCTCCCCTTACCATTTGCTGGTCCCCTTCAGCCAGTTTCAAGGCACAAACTCAGCTACTCCCTCCGTTCCGAATTACTTGTCTTAGATTTGTCTAGATACGGATGTATCTAGCACTAAAATTAGTGCTAGATACATCCGTATCTAGACAAATCCAAGACAAGTAATTTAGAACGGAGGGAGTACATTTTAAGGTTTGTGACTGATCACCATTAGGAAGGGAACTGAAAACAAGAGGAACTGAAAAAACCCTGTTGATGCAAACATTCTCCTGAAATCTTTGCCTTGTGCCAATTGCCCATTTGTACAGCAGTCCTTTCGCCTGTGAAGAATGCAAAAGAGATCAGACATCATGCAAACTTTCTAAAATGAAAATTAGATATATTCAAAAGATATCAAGACTTGAAACCAGGTAACATCCAAACCACCATACACGAACAAATTATAGTTAAGAGAGAGAAACCTCATCCTTTATTAGTGTTAGATTATTTACAATGTACCTACATGTATTTAGAAAGAAAGTGAA
Organism: Triticum dicoccoides; assembly: GCF_002162155.2. Classification (NCBI taxonomy): domain Eukaryota; kingdom Viridiplantae; phylum Streptophyta; class Magnoliopsida; order Poales; family Poaceae; genus Triticum; species Triticum dicoccoides. The sequence continues at coordinate 537,029,554 of NC_041387.1, read as the reverse complement.
GTTATTTTCATACCAGATTTAGTAGATGGCTCAGGCCAGGGCGAGGGTCGGGGCAGTCTCCGAGGTAGGGGTCGGGCCTGTGGTGTTCTCCAGGGCAGGGGTGGGGGCTGTCGCGGTCCGCGGGGCAGCTGTCAGGGCAGACACCTTCCTCTGCACCATAACCTTAGCCAAAGTTTCCTTTGTGATCTTGTCTGCGTGAGTGACCTCCTTTAAGTCCACTGGGCCTGACATCTGCGCCACTTCCTCCTCATCCTCGTCGCAGAAACCGCGCTTGATTGCCATCTTAATCTTTCCCTGGCTCGGAGCCGGTACATGTTGGGAAAGGAGCTGCAATGTCACATATGAAATGTCTCAGCAGAAGACAACTGCAGACCTAAAGAACAGATGCTTCGGAGACAGATGTAACAAAAATGCATATTTGATGACACAATACTAAGCTGCAACAACAACTATGTGCTTCTGGATCTGATTAGATAAACAGTAATGTAACACCAATACGAATTACACACAAATTTCACGTCTAACCAGCAGTATTTAATGTACCCAACCCTTTTATTAAACTCGGTTAAAACTGCAGAATTGAGGAAACAGCTGTGGCACTAATTGTTCAAAATTGAGTTAATTCTTCTGTCCATTGTCCATGTGGATAACTGGCGACATAGTGGAGTACTAAGAAGCAGCATCAACTTATATACTTCTGGAAACAGCAGCATAACACATATCTGAATACAGCACAATGCTTGCAGATCGCAAGGTCTGACCAGAAGTATTAACAAGGTAAGCTGTACTCGAGTTGCATCACAGAGGAACATAGATAAACAGTAATGTGTAAAAACACAGAACAGTTATAAGGATTTCTGAACTCAAAGTCTGGCAATGTTAAACACAGAACTGTTATAAACAAGGAACTTCCCTAAACAATCTGTCCAGAGAGAGAAGCAAGGAAGAATCACCAATCACTGGACCAGAGAAGAGTCACTCCCGAATCATTCTGCAGCAGTTCCAACTCTAGATAGTTTCTCTAGCACCATATCTCAAAGTCACCAATCACCCCCATGGCATTTTCTATTTTCTATATCTACATCTCCTGAAGAAATAATCAACCTCCAGATACAAGGGAGACACCTGGGTTTTGTAAACCAAAACACTGGCTCAAATTCCACACACACACACACACACACACACACACAATTGGGGGCTACTCGAATTAGCACGGAATTCAACAAACCAATTTGATACTTTACATACTGACCCATCCAAAGACCTGCAATAGAACTGATTTTTTGAACAATAAAAACTGAACCAGCAGACATGGATAGTGACTCTAACAACCACAAGGGTTGGCACACTTCCCGAATGATGTGCTTCTCCATTCCTTGTCCCACGCAATGCTCGCCACTTCATGTGCACAGTTCGGATAAACACACGCTGCACGCAACAATCCATGCCTGACCACAGCGGCACAGCCATATCTTACCAGCTATGAAAGACAGGCCTATCAAGCATTGATACGGACCATCATAGATGATTGAGAAACATGAACTTGGCATAATCTGGATGGAGTGTCAGAATTGAAAAAAAAACCCCGAAAGGAACAACCTACGCGATCACTCTCCCGCTGTCCCGCATGCGTGCAGGAACAGCGTAAGCGCCAATCAGGACAATCATCTCTCTCCTCCTCACCCATACCCCCCTTCTCGCCTCCCCCTCCCCCTCTCCGGGTTCACCCATCACCCGCCGCCGCGTCGGCAGCCTCGCCCGCAGCCCCCGGAAAGCCCTAGGTCCGGTTCCCCGCCACCGCGGAACTCAACCGTCGGAACCCTCGTCCAACGGCCCCGAAAAACAATGCAGGTCGGAGGGAGATCATACCGAGTCATGTCGCCGGCGAGAGGGCGAGGAGCGCGGAGATCGTCGGCCCAGTCGCTCCGGCGGCAGGCGTCGCTTGCTTCGTCAGGAAGGAAGGATGCTTCGGGAGACACTCGCTCCGCTCTCTCCAGTTTTGTGCCACGGCAAGCCAAGCACGAATCTTAAAGCGGACCCACCAGACCGGCTCGCGGCGCGCGGCCTGGTACGGTCTGGCCTGGTCCGGTCCGGTCGGGCTCGGGTCCGCACCGCACCGCACCCTTCCGGCCCCGGGTAAAAACCCTAGCTCGCGCTCCAGGCCGGGGGAAGCGAAGTGGTGGGGAAAGAAGAACCGATAAAGAAGAAGAGGATGACGACGACGGAGACGGCGACGGCGGCGACGGCGAGGGAGCCGCGCGAGGCGTCCCGGCGGGAGGGCCGCGACTCGCACGGCAGGCGCCCGCACTCCTCGTCCAGGTCGCGCCGGGACGACCCGAGGTAAGCGCCCAGACCAATCCACCGCAACCCCCGTCGTCTCCCCCGATCCGTCTCGCCGGAATTTTTCAGATTAGCAATCAGTTCCTTGCGCTCGCGATTCCCGATCGTCGCATCGTGCTCGCGTGGAAATGCGATTCGCGCCCGTGCTGACCCCATTCGGGGACTCGTTTTTGGTAGCCCGAGGAGGCGGAGAGACGACAGGAGGCATGACTCCGACAGGAGCCAGCACAGGCGTCGGGCCGAGGAGGGCGCCGGTGATGAGGGCGACCGTGATGAGAGGAGGAACAGGCACTTGCAGGACGCGAAGGAGCGGAGCGATGGTCCTGATCCAGGGCACGGGGATGGGAAGACGCAGCCAAGCGATGCTAAAGAGGACCATCACGCGAGGCACGAGAGGTCTCCCAGGGGAACCAAGCGGTTCTCCGAGACGAGAGAGGCCTGGCGGCCTAGATCTTCGTTCTTTCAGGTTCTCGTCTTTTACACACACCTGTGCAGAAAAGGGATTATCATCAGTGGGTTATGTTCAATGCTTTCAGTGGCTTGATAGCTGTTAGCTTAATAGCCAGTAGAGGGTTGCGGCATGAATGTTTACGTGTGCTGGAGCAGTAACTGCCAATTCATGGTTCTGGTTCCATTATGAAATGTCTATCTTTAATGCTATCTAGGAAGTATAAACTAGCATGAGGGCTAATTCTCTTAAATTACACCTCATCAGCCCATTTTGTTCTGTATTTGTTCACACATATTTGATATATATGTTACTTCCTTACATGTTGGGTTGCAAACCTTCAGGTATTTCAGTATGTAGTGATGTAACATTGTCCTATTCCAATGGTATGGTTTCCTCTCTAGAAGTCAAGTGTATAGAATTATATAGTAATATAACTTGTACCTCCTTATATATGCGCTTCCTCCATCTGCAGATATAAGTTGTAATTTTGTTTTCTGCAGTCCACAAGACCACAATGCAAGATTTATACTATGTGTTCTGTTATATTATAATATAATAGTTTGTGTTAGTATTTTGCAAGAGAAAGGCAGTGCTAAAATTTTCATGTATGTATTCACATATACTGATGGTCAAACTTTTGAAGGTTGATCATGGATCCCATGGCACCTGTATATTTAGAGACGGAGGGAGTACTATTCTACTCATTTTAGTGTCTTTCTGATTCAATTTGGTTGAGCCTATATTGTACTCCCTCCGTAAAGAAATATAAGAGCGTTTAGAACACTATAGTGATCTAAACGCTCTTATATTTCTTTACAGAGGGAGTAGTTTACAAAGATGTTCTAGAGTCTAGATGCTCTCCCATTAACGTTTTCTTATTTAAATCAAATTACGCTTATTCATTTTTGTGAGAGTCCAGTTGTATTAAAACACATATACTTCGGTGATCTAACTTGTACAACACATGGATGCTGAGCAAAGATTATGTGTTTTCTTTTACATTGGTATTCATGTTCATGTTAATTGCTTGTGCTGTTACGGAACTAGTTGTGGTCAGAATGTTGGGTTGTTGCTAAAGAATATCTCTCTGTTGTCAGGTCATCGTGCATAAGTGCTATATTTCTGGTGATTTAGTGGTAGTTCTCTTGTGACACATACCTTCAAATGTCCACTTTATTAACAACATTAGGCTACTTGTACTTGTATGTACAGCATGATGAGCGTGAACGTGCTGGGCAAGGTGGTCGACGCTATGGTCGCCAAGGTAGTGGGGAGCTGCCTTTATTAGTTCTTACTTTCTGCACTACTTTATCTTGCCATCTTTTTTGCTTAGGGTATTTTTTGTTTTTCATCTTAAAGATTATGGAAGACAAAGGGATCAAAATGAGCATCTCGATGATAGAGATAGACACAAGTATGAGGGACATGGTTTGCAGGAAAAGTTTGGGCAGCCTCAACAACACAGTGATGTTGATTCTACATGGAAGCACGATGGGTTTTTCAAGTTGCAGGAAGACGCTCCGGTTGCCAAAAGGAGGTCAGGATTTAAGGAGATGAGAATGCCACTGGAGGGGCAAGAATCAGCTCCTGCTGTTACAGAACCGAATTCAAGATCACGTATACCTGATCAACCTGGGTGGACCTCTGGAATGGGAGAAGAAAGGAGAAACTACCATTCACGGGAATTCATAAGGCCTGATGATCGAGATACCAGGAGGGGATTTTCTGATTACCGGAGTGCTGGTCAGAGAAATGGCTATGATCCAAGAGGGCGTTTTGCTGGCAGAGGGGGAAGGGGCAGAGACAGGTTTGACTGCCAGTATGGTGGAAGAAGCAACATGCACGAGGATGCCGGTGATCATCAGACAGAGAAATGGAAGCATGACCTTTATGATGAGACGAACAGTACCCCAGCTCCGATGACTGAAGAAGAGCAGATTGCAAAAGTCGAAGCACTGTTGGCGCTGTAGTTACCGTTTTTGTTGTTGCCTGGAGTTATTTGCGATGGGTAAATGATAGTTATCTTTCCACATTGTTGTCTGGACTCTGGAGCTGTTTGGGATGGCTCAGTGGTCATGTACTTGGTCTCATTGTTATTGAATCTAACTATATGGCACTCTGCTGGAATTTGGTGTCTTATCTAAGCATTTTCGTTTCATGATGTTTTCATCTCCCCTATGAAGTGAAGCGTCTTTACTAAATAGTATCATCAGTCCACTTTATGTAGAACTCATGGAACTCTTCATTTAGATTGAAAATGTTCTCTTTTTCCCTTTGGTGTGAAAGTGTTTGTAACAAACATTATCAGTCCGTGTCGGATCCACTGAACAACTATGCTCTTTAACATGTTATAAATTCCTATTGAATTTTTATCTGTCCATTATCTTTTTTTTACTTGAATCAGTATTACTCCCTTCATTTTTATATACAAGGCCACTATCAAAATTACAATTTGCAGCTATACAAGGCCACTAACACTTATCGAGACAAAATTGATGGTGTTTACCTCGCACTAGTAAAAGAGGGCATTAATTATCCCTTGCATGCATGCGGGTGTGAGAAGGTTGGCTTGCATGCGCCTCATTAATCAACCAAAAGGAGTGAGAGCATTGGCTTGTTGTGGGTGGAAAAGAAAAATATGCATTAATTAACACGACAAACAAGGAGACAACTAGCTTGGAATAATGACTTAAACACACATTTACTTTTGCCTTGGTACCTGTAATATGGGTTTGTGGCCTTGTAAACAAAAATGGAGGGAGTATTCTATTTGTCCAGCACATCCCCACTGCTGGTGGATGATCACCTAGTTGACTCTACCAGTTTAGCTTGGTTTGATGATCTGTCTGCAATAGCCAGTATTGTTTGATGAAAAATCTGCCCTGGCTAGAAGGGGAAATTACCTGGTATACTCTATCAGTTTAGCTTGGTTTGATGATCACCTAGTATACTCAGTTCTTTTTTGTGGTGCGCCTCAATGCATGGCTAGAAGGCAAAATTATGCCTTGCGCCTCAAACTGGTAGGGCAAGGCACCAAGTTATAAGTCAACGTTCTAACATCACCAAGTTATAACGTAATACTCCAACAGCTTTGTAGTCAATGAGAATCGAAGGATATGAGACATAATCCATCGTTTGGTTGGGGGCAAAGGAATCTAGGAAGGAATGGGAAATTGAATTAAGAAGGTCAAATCTCACGTATCTCTTCCGTGCCCCCTCTTAATTCACCTTGGGTGAGATTTCCTCTCAAGTTCCCACTGCTAATTCGCAACACATACATATGGGATTGAGACTAGTAATCAACTTTCCAAACCTAATGCCCCAACAAACTCCCGCCTATACTCTCATTCCCTTTATCCGAAGTAGCCAAACACGCTAAGTGATACGCACCGAGGGAAGTTCGTCGCTAGACCCACCACCTTTGTATTTACCGGCTACTTCATGTCACGTTACTTCTAATTCCACCACGCCACGAGCTTGTGGCCTCGCCCTTGATTGCGACGGGACGGAGATGTTGGGCCGCTCGTTGTCAACACGCCATGTTTCGTTACTTTTAAATTCGCCGCGTCGGAAGTAGGATGACGAAACAGGTGCTCTTTTTGGTTGGCGTTAGGGGATGGGCCTCCTTGATTGTGCCGAGTAGATTGGCAATGTTGGGCTGCTCCTTGTCGAAGACGACACATTACACTACTTCTAAATCCACCACGCGCGGGAGCATGATAAACGAAGACGCTTTTTAGTGCCGCGTTAGGGGAGGGGCCTCCGCCTTGATTGTGTCAAGTAGACTGACGATGTTAGGCTTCTCGTCGCCTAACGCTATGTTTTGCTACTTCTAAATCCACCCCACCACAGCCATGATAACTGAAAGAGGCGCCCTTCCATGGGCCATCGGGGGGAAGGGAGCCTTTCTCGTTATCATATCATGAACTCAAATGTAGAGCAAAATTAAGGTACTTCTTCCGATCCGCAACAATTAATATGGATCGGATGGAGTATAATTTTTCATTATACTATCTTAAACTTGACACTACCACTGCATATAGATCTCATCCTTAATTTGGAAAACCTAAATCTCATCCCTAATTTCTGGCTCCCAAATTAATCATTACCTGGTCCGTTTGTTTCATTTCTACAAGCAACTCCCACTCAAAACCCCCACAAACCCACACATTGCTTCAGCCCCCTCCCCTTCCCCTTCTCCCCTCTCCCCACCCCCTCCGCTCCGCTCCCGATTCCCAATGGCGTCGTCGTCCTCGTCGCCGCCGGCGCGCCGCTCCGTGTTCGACGCCGCCTACATCCGCGCGGAGTTCGACGCCGCCGGCATCTCCCCCACCTTCATCCCTACCATCTGGAAGTACGCCTTTCTAACCCCTAGAACCCTACGCGCGCGCCGCGCCCCATCTCCGTCTCCCCCCTTGTTTCGAGCGGTGGTGCTCACTCTGTGTCGGCGTGTTCAGGTACGTGCTGCAGAACCCTAGGTGCAGCGACCTCGACGGCGTCCCGTCGCTCTCGGCGGCCGCGTACGCGCTCCTGCGGAACAAGTTCCGGCCGACCACCTCGACCCTCACCGCCGCCGCCGAATCCAAGGACCGCACCACCACCAAGCTGCTCATCCGCCTCCAGGTGACTGCTTAGCTGCTCGCGTCAGATCAATTTTGGGGACGGTGATGTAGGGTGCGACAGTTTGGTCTTGTAAGCCCTTTTAGGTCTTGTATGAGCTTTTTAGGGCCTGATGATTGTTTTGGGATTCACATCGTTTCACCCTTCCTGATTGTTTCCCTGCACATTTGCATGACATCGCGTCATTCTAGTTTTTACTATGCAAGCATCCAGTGGTGGAGCTTGAGCAAGAATTAAGAGGGGGCTAAATGAGTCTTAAAGGGAGTTGAGGGGGCTAATTTAGGATATTGTGTCAATGGACAAGCTTTTCTAAGTTGGCAATGTTATAGTTTCCCTTGTTATCCTAATCCTAGTCCCTAGATATGAGAGATTGACTTAGTGCTGATTTTGTTGTCTGCAGTCCTACCCTGGATTTGGACCTTTATATAGGACAATTCACTGACTCTCCCCTTGTGTTCTCAGCACCTTTTCTGGTTTATAGCTTTTGTGTTTTGCTTTTGCAAAAAATTGCCCCTTTTGATTCTACTATGTTAGATATTGATAAACATGCATAATTTAATGGGACCATAATTGAATGGCCGCTTGAGAAACATTTTATGAATCAAGCCTCACCATGAGCTGTGAACTATGCATAAGTCCTGGATCATAGCGTGTAGAAGGGCCTATTGAATTGCTGTCTATGTGACCTACACTAATAAATATCTAAATTGTCTCAGGCTTATTACATGTGTGGTGTTTATGGGTTACTATACTAAGATTAAAAAAAAATCCCTGTATTAAATCAAAATGTATCTGTACTTATCTATGAACTTCATTCCAATGCCGGTCAAAGAACTATGTTGTTTGATTCAAGTGCAAGCAAGCATCAGCCACTTGTATGATTGTTGTTGAGGAAATTGATGTACAAATTGTTATCTGTACCTTCAGTAGCAATATGTTAGCATGTTTTTCTTGGTCTCTAGATATGCCGCCTGCCCAGGTGATCATGATAATTGTAGTGAACTGGGATTTATGAGGTTATATACCAATAGGAGGATGGCAGGGCAGTATGGCTAATTCAGGAGGGGTTATAATTATATTGGGGATTGAGAGGGTGAAGCAGATGGGAGATATATTGTAATATTCTTACTTGATAAAAATGGATGCACCAAGGCTCTTTATATAGAGCTGGCCCTAACAAATTGATTCTAAACAAATCTCATATCTAAGGAAATATCTTATCTATAATTGATTTAAGGCCCAGGCTAAGATGTATCATACCTCTTATTGGCTTAAGGCCCGAGCTAATTGATGTCTTACCTCTAATTGACTACCCCTAGTCTAAATGCTAATATTCCTAACTTTCAGATAACTGTAATTATATCCCTTAACTGGAGTCAGCTAGGACCGGCTGGGTCTAGTGTGTGGGTGACCCATCCACATGACAATAATACACTTGATCCAAGCTTGGATGCTTCAAGTTGTGTTGGACTTATGACATCGTGTGCTGTATTAGTTTTATAGTTTCCTAACAATCTGAATTTTACACAATCACATCTTGAACTCTGTAATGCCACTCAGTACCATTTCATTTCATCATCACTGCCAATTTGTGACTTGATTTGGTTGCTTGCATGAATCACCTTTCCTTTTGTTATCGTTGTTGTCAGATACTTTTGCTTGTTTCCATTTGGTGGCACAAATTATTTTACTTGTTAGCTTGTTCTAACTTCTACTACCTCCGTTCCTAAATACTTGTCTTTCTAGGCATTTTAACAAGTGACTACATACGGAGTAAAATGAGTGAATCTACACTCTAAAATATGTCTACATACATCCGTATGTGTTAGTCATTTGAAATGTCTAGAAAGAAAAATATTTAGGAACGGAGGGAGTAATATCAAAGGTATTGGACTAATCACACTTAAAATTTTGTGGCCCTAGAATGGAGAATCTGTAGAAGCAGTGATCATGCGGTATGATTCACGACTAGGGAAGTATGATGGGAAGACACGCCCTGGAGGAGTGCGTTCAACCCTGTGTGTATCGTCACAGGTAGATATATTTTCCTTTCATATTGAACGACCAGTGCTTTAGTAAGACCTAAAGACTTGTTTCTAATGGCGTAAATTGTTTAGGTAGTACTGCTTCTGTGGACCTTTTGGTAACCTTTTGTGCGGCAGCATACTATGATCATTGTTAAGCTTGCAACTTTCTGATTATTTTTATTGACTTTGCCCTATAATATAACACAGGTTGGGTGCAAGATGGGCTGTAGATTCTGTGCTACCGGAACAATGGGATTCAAAAGCAACCTTTCCTCTGGAGAAATTGTTGAGCAGCTGGTCCATGCAACCCGTTATTCTCAAATTCGAAACATTGTTTTCATGGTAATTTTAATTCTTAACGTGTTACGACTTTCCTGATATTTCTTTTCGAAAGAAAATCATGCCCACTGGAGTTTTTTCATCATCCTAACCTGATTCATCTGTGTTGTTTGGTTTTATTATGGATTTTTTCGTGTGTACTTTGCATGGGGATTTACGGTCAGAAAGTCAAAGCCATGGTGCATCTTTTTAAGTGTTGCCGTTGTATATTTTTTGTTGTTTCATGACTGATGTTTGTAAATAATATGATTTTTATTGGCAAAGGTTGGCTGCTGTATGGGTTTGTTCTTGTATGAAGTTAGTACGCAGGATCATTGTGCTTCATGCTACATATACATGTGTTTATAAACATTCATGCAAGTTCAAATTATTGTATGGAAAACCATTTGTATTTGTATCGGTGAGTACTCCACTGTCTTATATCTATACAATGTGTCTTTATAGACAAACTACTGTGCCAATTGGGTTACTAGTGCTCATGTTATTAGTGAGAAAATTGGTAGATAATCTTATTGGATCTGATGTCTGGTAAACAGTATTCTCTAGATGACTTTCAATTTATGTACTTGCTCTGCCGTATATGCAGGGAATGGGGGAGCCATTAAACAACTATACTGCTTTGGTTGAAGCAATCCAAGTCTTGACAGGATTTCCCTTTCAGATTTCACCCAAGAGAGTTACTGTATCTACTGTAAGCATACCTGCATAAGTAGCTTGTTTGCATGTTGAAATAGCATTCTTGAGATGATTTTCTGATGACAGTCTTAACCTTATTGAATACTTATTAAAGTGACTTTCTGGATGAGCTATTATTGCCCCTGTTTTGTGATAAACTACACACTGGAAAATTGCGTCAAATATATACTCCCTCTGTCCCGTAATATAAGATCGTTTTTCAAGCTAAAAACGATCTTATATTGTGGGATGGAGTGGTTGACAACTGTGCAATGATCACCGAGCAAATAGTGCAGTGGGCATTGGATATTAGTAAGGATGTACTTGTCTGCTGAGTGGTCATCTTCTATTTCAGTGTTAATTATTTTGCTGTCCAAAATAATTTTGTTGGTTACCTGGATCATAAGAGACATTTCCCTTTTTACTCCACCTATTATTGAAGCCGCTTCCAGTCTAGACTCCAAAAATGGATAAACCTGTATTGCAGTATACCTTTGTTCCTGTCCTTTTGTCTGGTGAAGACTTGTCGATGCTGATAACTTGATATTAATTTGTGCTCTTGTGCTATCCATACTTTTGACTTGTACTATTGTTGCTATTATGGCTTGTGTACCATATGGTTCATCATGGTGTAAGTATGCCCTGCTAATATTTAGTTGAACTATTGAGTTTTGTTTAGGATTAATGTAGCTAAAAATTGATCATCATTTAGGATTGGACTTGGAGTAACTGTTGTAAATCTTAGTGTATATCATAATATTATATGATGTACTGCAGGTTGGGATTATCCATTCGATCAACAAGTTCAACAATGATCTTCCAAATATAAATTTAGCTGTGTCATTGCATGCTCCTGACCAAGACATACGTTGTCATATAATGCCTGCTGCACGGGCCTTTCCTTTAGCAAAGCTAATGAATGCATTACAATCGTATCAAAACGCGAGGTAAGATTCTACAAATGTCACGACTTTGTCAATGCCAAAGTTTTAGAATGCTTAGTTTTAAGTATCAACGATCTCGCTTCCATGTTCCATTGCAGCAAGCAGACAATCTTCATTGAGTATATTATGCTTGACGGAGTGAACGATCAGGAGGAGCATGCCCACAAGCTTGGCAAACTACTTGAAAATTTTAAAGCGGTGAGATAAGTTGTCTTTTGTTACTATGTTTTTTTTTTCAAAAATGTTGCGAACCATCTGAAGTTCTGAACTGCATCTGATGTGAATGTGTGCTTCAAATCAGTTTTTTTTTCTTAGGCAGCTAGCACATAATGCCATGACCAGTTGAGCACAATGAGTTTTTTAGTGCATTGCGATTTTGCTTATTTCATCTTCATTGATGGTCGCATGTTGAAACCAATCATCACTCTGCTCTCCTAATCACTGACAGGTTGTTAACCTGATACCATTCAATCCAATTGGCTCAGCAAGCACTTTCAAGACAAGCAGTGACCAGAGCATCAAGAAGTTTCAGAAGGTCCTGAGAGGCATCTACAGCATCAGAACCACCGTTCGCCAGGAGATGGGTCAAGACATAGCCGGTGCTTGTGGGCAGTTGGTGGTTAGCCTGCCCGACGAAAGATCGGCAGGCGGGGCCACCCTTCTGTCAGATATCGAAGATCTCAGGATCTGACCTCTACCCCGCCTGTTGCTCGATATATCATGAAAAGTCGAATTATATTACCAATCAGCGTCATGACTTGATATAGTAACTAGCACCGTAGTTCCCAAGCAAGCTTTAAAATATAGACCTGATTTTGGCCATCGTGGTGTGTGTTTCCCTTCCAACTTGGGAACACAATTTTGCTGCTGTTCGCACAAGTGCCACAGACCTGGTTTTTGTGGGCAGCAACTGGAAAATGCTAGCAACTCTATCTAAGCCTTGCGATGGACATATATATATATAGTAGCACCGCAGTGCTGGCCTCGCATTGGATGTGTACCTCGTGTCGAAGTTAGATGTATACTGGCAAGTTCTCATTTGGATCTCCTGCTGCTATTTTGATATTTGATCTGGGTGTGTTGGGCTTGAGCTCTTCTCTGCTGCTTGTTTGTTTAATTGTGTCGGCGGGATTGTTGCCTCGTTGCTCAGACGTTATGGTGCTGCATGTGTGAGGTGATGGTGTGTGGAGCTGGCAGTTGGTGGGGGGGTCATGTGTAGTGTGGTGGCAAGACATGGTGAAGCACATGAGATGTGTTGCTCGTTTTCTTTTCTGGCGTCTAGGAAATGTTTTTCTTTTTTTCAAAACGGATCGTCTAGGAAATGTGGATGCTTGGTGGCAGCCTGCCGGGCGTACAAGTACTCCCACCGTCCCAAAATAAGTGTCAGCCGATTTGGGACTGAGGGAGTATATTGGAAGGTCTTAATTTTTCATGTGCCTATTTCAAGTTGCCTGGAAAACGATTTGGTGTAAACTTGATTTTCGTGGAGAAGAAAAGGGCGCGAAGCAGAGCTCCGACGTTGAAATGGGGCGATGTGGTTGGCCGGCCTCGCCAGACTTGGGGATGACGTTGCTCGCCGCGACGGGCCAAGGCAGGTAGCAGGATGAAGGTGGCAGGGCAGGGGCAGCCGTTGGAATGATCCGACGGTTCAGCCAAATTAACTGAAGGTGAGCTTCTCAGGTGACTTACAGA
>NC_041387.1:537008630-537016220 GCF_002162155.2 Triticum dicoccoides | reverse complement strand
CCTTTGTATGAAAATATAAATGACTTTGCCAGTTCTTGTTCAACTGTTTGACATAGAAGACTTAAGGCCGGTAAAAACACTAGTAATTATGCCGACAAATCCTTTTTTAGGGAAGGCCATCATGGCTAGCTTCATAAAATCAAATCACACTTACATCATCCGCTAAGAATTTGACGATAAAGCTCAGAGGCGAATCGAACCGCTCTGAAGGTTGGTTCTCTCGTCTCCGTTCAGCTAGCACATGCACTACTACATTAGAACCCCTATTACAAAATTCGATATAAGCCTTCCTGAAACTTACCAACTCACCATGACACGAAGGTAAAATTGATGCCGCCACCATTGAGCAGCCCTCATCTTCCTTCAAAGCTTGGTCAACTGTGATATTGTCCATATGGTCGGAATGTTGTTGCATCCCATCTTTGTTACAAGTTTCAGTCCTTTAAGCAATGCCGCCGCTTCCGCTGAAACCACGTCAGGAACATGCTCAATCACTGTCGTTGAGGCCGCAAGAAACTGCCCCATGTAATACCATATTACAGCGCCACAAGATCCTCTATCTATAACCGTGATCAAAAAATGAGGCATCCACGTTGATCAAAATTTGGCCAGCTAGGCCTTTCTCCACTGGTTCAGTCTTGGAGTTGAAGTTGGGTTCCCGGCAGCCCGCACATAGCCGAGCGGCCAGGGATCCGGCTTGCCTCCCCATGCTTCCATCCGTGCTCCCACTTCATCCTATGACTGTCTTTCTTCCTTTTTTCCTTTCTAATCTAATCATGGCCTTCCCCCCTCCCCTCGATTTTAATGGGATGGGCCCGAGCCTTATTTTGTTCCAATCAAATCAAGCCGTACGCGGGAGCACGGATGGGCACGCGCGTGGGGCTCAGGCAAGTCTCGTCTAGCGGCCAGCGCCTGGACCTCTGGACCAGTTTGTCTTGGGGGTAGCACCATTTCTTCTATTACAACACATCCCCTCTGCCACCATAGATATCGGTAAGTGGTCGCTACTATTTCTGAGAAATGAACTGATTCCGTATAAGGATTTGACAAGGTGAGTCACATAACAAGAGCATCGAGTTTATGCCAAGTAATCCTAATGGAACATATAAGGTGACCTTTCATTCTCATGCCAAAAAGGAAGGAAAGAAAGAGAACAAGATTCGGTGCGTTGTTCACGAAAGAAAGAACGATCTGGAGCGTCCGATGCTGGGATCGCGAGATCGTGCGGCCACGGGGCTCCGGATAGGCGGAGCAGCCCCCTCCAACGGGTCCTCCTGCCTTTCGCACGGCTCACGCGATTACTAGTGGCGGAACGGGACTCGCTGGCATCTCCCTCTGACCCTCTCCACCCTTTTTTGTTCCTCGCTCCTCCTCGGCGGCCGCCTCCCCGCAGCCCCTCCCCCCACGCCGCCGCCGCCGCCGCCGCCGCCATGGCCATGAAGGGACCCGGCCTCTTCACCGACATCGGCAAGAAGGCCAAGGGTACCTACCTCTCCTCCCCGTCCTCCTCTGCACTGCATCTCCTCTCTCTAATCTGTTCCTCGGTCTCTCCCGTCTGACGTCTCCGTGATCTGCAGATCTGCTCACCAGGGACTACACCTACGACCAGAAGCTCTCCGTCTCCACCGTCAGCTCCTCCGGAGTGGTAAGGATCCCCCCGATCCCGCCCCGCTCCCGCGGCTCGATTTGATGATGCTGGTGTTTGTCGCATGTTTTACGATCTAGTTACCGCCCTCCGATGGTTCCTCGAGGACCATGAGTAGATTGGGCTCCTGGGTTTTCCAGCACTCCTGTTTGCTCCGAATCTCCGCGGCTGTTGCATATTGATGTTAGTATTTTGAATGAATGCGGATGGAGGCCGTGCGCTTCGTACTCTTATTGTGTGCTAGCTGCTTGGTGCGTAGCCTGATGGGGGAAGGGGAATCTCGTTGTATCCTTGTACAGCAATGTGGTCACATGTTGGCTGAGGTTGATTGGGGGAACAAGGCCATCACTCGAGCTGAGCAATGCCTTCTGGCTGAGCATCGTGGTTAAGACGCTGCCGGTGGCCTACTCTGTTGCTGGCTCCCTTGTGGCAACAATTGCTGGCCCTTTTTACGAATGGTTATGCAAGTGTCTTGTAGAGTTGGTCCTTGCCCTGCTGGCAGGCGCTGGGTTTTGGAATTAATTAAGGCACGCGCTTAGTTTCCAGGACTCAAGACCGAACACAAACTGTTGCCAATTTTGTGATTTCAGAAGCTTTTAATATGTGATTATTGCACTTGCCAAACTGTTGACGGTGGAATTGTCTGACCAACACAAATATTGTTCTTGTTTGAAATTGTTAAGAGCGTTGACACTTTGCATATACACCTTCTGGCCTATACAATTGCTTCTTGGGATGATGGCTATGGTCAAAGGTTTCTTCTAGGATAAATACAGGCTGTTGCTACAAAAGTTAAATGCTCGTCTACTGCCGTAGAAGTTCTTTTCTATTGCATAAGTTTTTTAAACGCTTGTGTCATCATATCTCAAAATATACATCAACTGAATTAACTAATCAAAAGATTGTGATACATCTGTCTACTACATATAATATACGATAACTGAATTGAATTCCTCAGCAACTTAAGAGGTAATCTCTGAGAACTTGGATCTTTATAAGAGTATATGAAGATATGTTTTAGTTGAATATACTGATTTAACCAAAAAACTGTTGTAGCCGTGTAATTTATGTGTTTGTTTGTGCTAGGAATTGATTATTTTGATTCATTAGCTTGTTCTTTCAAATGCGTCGGTGTTTTGAGGAAATGAAGTATTTTGATAAGACAAACACTGTTTGCCATGTTACTTTCCCCAATGACATGTGCATTATGGAACTTCAGTATTTTAGCGTCTCAATATTCCAGTAAGGTCAGTCTTGTTATAGCAATATTTTTGCGTTTACCTAGATCTTTGAGCACGGACCATCTGTTTAACTGAAAATCTTCTTATAATATGCTTGGCTTACCGTTTTCTTCCCATATTTTTTTTCTAGAATTAAGAATAACATGCAGATTGGTGAGTCAGTATCTTCAGTGTAAACCTACGTTCGACGTGTCAGCAAGAGTCTGTTCTCATGATAAGCAATTATCCACTACACAACCAAAATTATTAAGTGAAAATTTAAATAATCTTTATCTTCAGTTTCAGAATATAAATTAGATGATTTTATGATATAGCCACCCTGTAGTTTGTTTGAGCTACAGAAAGAATTGTATTTAATTAATTTGCATTTGGAAATGTGCTTATTTTGTTCTTGTATGGTTTATATTTCCCCGTGCACTTCTCTACCATTGATATGAAATCATGTATTATATCTTTGACTGATGCGTACTAAAGTGCAAGTTGAACTAAGTGCATATATCCTTTTTTGTGACCCTTTGCCTGATTCTTACTAATCCGTATATTATGTAACTTGCAATACTGGATCACTGTTTCTGTTATCTGAATTTATTTGCCTTTAATGAACCTGTAATTCATGTATATTGTTCAGGCCGTCACTTCCACAGCTGTGAAGAAAGGAGGGCTTTATTCTCTTGATGTAGCATCAGCTTACAAGTATAAGAATAATCTTGTTGATGTTAAAGTGGATACAGAATCAAATGTAAGTGATATTGAATACTCAGATTTATGTTTTCCCTCTCTTAAGCCAGTATTGTAGCACATTTATATTGTATTTGGCTATTTGCAGATCTCTACTACCTTGACTGTCTTGGATGTCCTGCCATCCACAAAGCTTGTGACATCTGTCAAGTTTCCTGATTACAATGCTGGAAAGGTAATTTCATTTTGGTGTCAGTTGCTGGTTGTTGGAGTGGAAACAGCCTATGAGCTGCCTATGAGCCGAGTTCTTTCTTAACAGGTGGAGGTGCAATACTTCCACGACCATGCAACTTTTGCTGCCGCTGTTGGCATGAAGCCCTCTCCTGTGGTCGATTTTTCTTTGGTAGTAGGCCCTAAAGGACTTGCCTTCGGTGGGGAAGCTGGGTTTGACACTTCTTCAGGAAAGTTTACCAAGTACACTGGTGGTTTCAGTGTAACCAAGCCTGACTTCCATGCTTCAGCTATTCTGTAAGTCCATGCTTTGCTGTGGTTTGTCATGAGTTGAGATTTGAACTAGCATTGATTGATAGATTACACCTGCGTGTACAGGGCCGACAAAGGTGACACCATCAAAGTGTCAGGTGTGTATCACCTTGATGAGAAGCAGAAGGCTTCAGCCGTGGCTGAATTTACCCGGAAGCTCTCAACAAACGAAAACACGCTGACAGTTGGTGGCCTGTACACGGTCGACCCTCAGACAGCTGTGAAGGCAAGGCTCAACAACACTGGAAAGCTTGCTGCCCTCCTCCAGCACGAGGTTAAACCAAAGTCACTCTTGACGATATCTGGTGAGTTCGACACCAAGGCCTTGGACAGGGCACCCAAGTTTGGGCTGTCACTCGCACTCAAGCCTTGACCAGATCATACGTGGATGATGGCGATTGAACATCGGATTCTTTGGTTATTTTTTGTGAAGCTATGGCCAATAATTTGTTCCGCAGACATGTTCTGTTAAATCTCTGGAGGTTTAGGTGCTCTGTGGGCAGGATCCGATAGGCCTTCACCTGGATTTTTGTCCAGGAGTTTACTTTTGATGATCGAAGTACTTCCTCATTGATAGATGAATGCAGCTTGTTTTTTCTACTGTGAGTTCCGAGTAGCTTCCACGGTAGTATGTTACTCGAAGAAGCTACACTTGATTTTCATGCGGTGTTGATTGTTTTTACCGCTAGTTGAGATTTACTGCTTGCTCGGATGTCAAATTTTTTTTTCTTTCTATATATGATTCTTCTTGCGGAGTCTCTTTTTGAATGTTCTTGGTAATTTTCTTTCTTTTTGAACACATTAATATTGGCGATAAGGATTTAGTTGGCTCGGTAATACTTCATTGTGAAAGCAAATGTGTGACTGAGTAGCATTCAAGCCTTCATTTCGTCCGGTCATGTTTTGCCTTGGAGATATTTGATTTCTGTATTGCGCGTAGAAATCATCGTATTTTGTTTATCGGTGGATCACGTCAAAAAACTATGATTTGTGTTTGGGCGCGACCTAAACTTTGATATCAACCGTACCATTCAGCCGTTAAGAAAGATTATCATCACATAGATCGAGTCAGGAAAAATGCACAAGCGTGCCAACCGAAACGTGACTCTGATACCACAAACTGAAAGAAAGCATGTGACTTGGTTGATCCATCCACCAGGCCACCACTCTCGCATGGGATCCTTATAATTATCTCGCCAGAACCACTTGTATCCTGATGCTCATATTTTATGTACACCCGTGTATCTTGTTAAGGAATTTTATATGCAATTGTGCATCTTGATAAGAATTTTTGTATACAATTACGTATCTTCATAAGAAATTTTGTATGCTGCTGTGTATCTTTACAAGTACTTTCATATACACCTAACTTTATAAGAAATCAGGTGAGATTCGTGGATGCCACTATCCCGGTCACCTTCGCCCTGTGATCACCAGACACGTTGGAAACATGGATGTCACTATCCTACTCCGTTCGGAAATAAGGGCACCTCTAAACGGATATTTAAAGCGCCCGCGTCCGTTCGAACCAGGTGGTCCGGGCGTATTTTGCCATCCAATACAGTACCTCATCCGTTCGCGCAGTGGTTCAGACGCCATTTTTCCTGCAAACCGGGAGGGGAGGAGGGGTGTGGGTGTCGGGACCGCTGCCACACCCGCGTCCGACACCCTACCCCAAAACTCTTTTCCTCGTCGGCGCCCTTTTCCCACCCGAAGCGATCAGCGCCGCTCCAGGGCGTCAACCGCATTCATGCCGACTCAGAGCAGACACATCTCTCACTGGAGCCGACATTGAAGCGGCACGCCGCCCGCTGTACTCGCCTTCTCTCCTCATCGAAACGACATTCGTTCGTCCGCGTCCCTCCATTAAGCTAGTGTGTTTGGCGAGGAATCTACTCCGACACCTGCATGCGAGCATAACACGTCCGTCCACCTGCCGTCCGACATTAAACACCCCGTCGCTTGGTGCTTGGTATCCGCCCTCTATTTAACTGTGGCGAGACGCTCGACAACAACCGCATCACACCTCCTCTCCCGATTCCGATATCCTCTATGCACCACACCCGCCATGCCCTCAAGCTCCAAAGTCCTATGGGACGGCCTCCCAACGGACAGAAGTAGGAACTCTTAGGCATTGCGACCGCTTGGCAGGCCCACTGAACCTGTTGGATACAGGCTGGCTTATTGGCGAGCTCTCTGAAGGGCACCGACACAGAAGAGTGAATCGACAACGGCATCACCATGGGCGAGGCGCATGCTCACTTCATCGTCATGGTGATGGAAGAGTGGGAGGAGGCGTTCCGGCAGGCGTAGGCCGACTAGAGGTGCAACCTCCGACTCCTTGACGAGCATCGGCTCGCGGAGGAGCAAATCGTTGGCATCATCATGGTGGACATAGACGAGCAGAAGGCGTTGCTCCTGTCCTATCATGCCGCCTGTGACATCCGTCGCGAGCGACGGTGGCTACGTGTCCTGCAGACGGAGAAAGAAGCTATGTTCGCGGAGATCGACGCGGCAACGGAGAAATTTGACGACGGCGCTGACGACGTCGCCCACTTCGCGTCGGCCGCGCCGCGCCGCCACGACGATGAGATCGGCACGTCCACGACTGCCGCCGATAGTGAGGGAAGGAACATGGGGGCCCACCAACGCTTGGGTCCCAGAAGACTACCGCCCACCATCTTGCCATGCCTCAAAGCAGGTGAGCTTGCCTGCTTCGCAGAGGCGGAGGCGGAGGCCACTCTTCTTCCCCTCATGCTGAAGCTAGACTCGGTGGGCTCATCGCCGGCCGGTGAGCTTGCCCGCTTTGCAGAGGTGAAAGCTAGTCTTCCCTTCCCGCTATGGCGTCAGTTCCAGGGCCTCATGGCCGGACGACGAGCTTGCTGTTGGATATGGGGAAGATATGTCATGGAAAACGGGCACCCCCGATTTTTAGGCTAGATTAGAATAGGGTTTAGTTGAAATATATATAAAAGAATATAATGAATGTGCTTCGGTTTAGATGAAAATCATCTATTTTTATGTAAAAATTATCTAATTTTGAATGAAAGTTGTCGAGTTTGTTTAAATTTGCATCGAATGTGATCCACGTTTGCGGTTAACTTTGGGTGGCCGGCTCCCATATCAGTGTTTGGACTAGTCCTGGCCATGGGTAGCCCGGCCCGGCCCGACGCTGCTCCCGGGCCAGGCCTAGGCCTAGGTGTTGAGCCCGAAGGCCAGACCGGCCGGGCCCGGGCTCATTGTTTTTGCGCTTTACTGAAGAGGCCCGGCCCGAGGCCCAGCGAGCTTTTGTAGTGGCGGGCCGGGCTTGGTCCTAAAAAGTAGCCCCGACGGCCGGGCCGGACCGGGCTCGGGCTTGAGTTTTCTACCTCGGGCTTGGTCTGGACCTCTATACGGACCGGTCCACGGACGGATGCAGTGTCAAGTGACACCGATTTAGTGCAAATTTAAACTAACAACATCATTTATTTCCGAAGGGAGGTA
>NC_041387.1:536980255-537008422 GCF_002162155.2 Triticum dicoccoides | reverse complement strand
GTTTTACCAAAACATTTGGATACTGGCATACAATCCTAAGATCTTGACACAACGTTCGATTCAGTATTTCGGAGGTGTTGAAAGGGGTCGGGTGAGCGTGCGTTCATAGGGTTGAGTGTGTGTGTGTGTGTGTGTGTGTAGCATCCGCGCATGTACATGTTAGGAAAATAATTTTTGATACTTTCTTATTTGGCGAGGGAAGATAGTGATAAATCGTACTCCACGGGCGTTTACGGGCTTAGAGCATCTTCAGCCGCGCCCTCAACAGGCCTCCCCAGGCGAAATTTTAGCGCCGGTGGCCGAAAATCGGCCCAGTCGCGTCCCCAGGACCTCGTTTAGGGTCGGTTTGGGCCAAATCCAGAGCCGGCGATCTCATCCCGAACCCAAGCGACCGGGTGTCGCCTGGGGGCGCCGGCAGAAGCGAAAAGCGGCGTGGGGCCGCTTTGTCGGCGAGAGGAGGCCCTTTTCCCGCCGTTTCCTCCCGCTTCACCCCCTCGGTTTCCCTCTCTTCTCCATTCCTCCCGCCAAACCCTGCCTCTTCCCTACCCTTCCACCCGCCATGCCGCCGAAGAAGTACGTGATGCCCCGCGCCGCGACGGATCCCACAGCCGCCGCCGTCGCCCAGTCGAAGCAAAGGAAGCCGAGGGCGCCGCCGTCCAAGCCCCTGGGCATGAGCAACGCCAACTGGAAGGCGGATGTGGAGCGCCGGGAGGCAGCCACCGCCGATAGGCGCAACACCGCCGCCGCCGCCCAGCCCGACTGACGATGCCTCCGCGACGCCCAGCCCCTCCGACGATGCCTCCGCGATGCCCAGCAGCACAGAAGCCGCGCCGACCAGTCCGGAAGTCGCGCCGACCAGTCCGGAAGCCGCTCCGACTCCTCCCAGCCCGCGTACGCCGCCGCCGACGACGGAAGTCGAGCTCGATGTTTGATGCATTCCTTCCGCGTCCTTCCTTTTTTGTGCGCCGAACTACTGCGTTTTCTTTCATTTGATCGCCGAACTGTGGCACCGAATCGCCGAACTATTGCGATGATCGCCGGATTATGACTTTTTTTTGGAGCGGAAATGATCGAGTTTGAATATGGGGCGCCTTGGGGGACGGCACCTTGGGGCGTGGCTGGGAAGAAACGAACCCCAGAGACCAATCTAGTGCCGCTTCGCCCCAGGTCGTTTTTTTTGGCGCCCTGAAGGGCTGAACGGCTGGAGATGCTCTTTTCTCTGAAATGGAATTCCTGGGGGAGGGGGTTGAAGAGAAGTTAAGGAAGGGTCCGTAGCGGTTCTGTAACAGGCCGTACGTGTAGAATTTTTGATTTTACTAGGTAATTGCCCGTGCGTTGCAACGGGATAAATATTTTATATTTAATCATTGTGATTTATTTAGCATGGTTTTCGCATTGTGCTACAGAACCGAAATAAAAGATGCGAGCTCATAATTTGTCAAATGAGTACACAGCAACTATCATTTCCCCTTTTTTTCAGCTATGACACAAAGCAGCATCCAATCTTTCAATTCCTATTTCAACTATCTTGGCAATATAGCTATATTTCTAGTGGTTATAATACCAACAGTGCACTAAAGTGCACCATAGAGTCATGCCACACCATACGCATCAATTCACAAGCAACTGATTTGAAGATGTGAAAGTAAAAAAGGAAAATCTAGTATACCTTTGGCACCCGCAAAAGAATCAGTAGAACTTTGGATGAAGAAAGTACATCGGAAGGTCTTGTTAGTTGCAACTCTGGCACAAGAGTACTCCTGCAAACAAAAATATTTTGGCAGTGTGTATTTATCTATAATAGATCAAGGGCAAGCAAAAGCAATCGTTCCCAGATGCCCTGAATCTTCCCCGGCAAAGACCTTGCATTACAAGTTGTTACAGCAGAGAATCACCATGTATGTTGCCGCCTACACGACCTGCAGCAGCAAATAATGCACACCGGCTCAATATAGGGAGTTGCAGAGAGTAAGCAAGCTGCCGCTCCACACGAGTTGCCGCTGTACTGACATCCAGTAATAAGTATGTTCTTTTCAAGTAGAAGGGATGAGATTAATTAGATTTTTCACTTTTGTATATTGGCACCTTGAATTCCAGTAGTGCTTGCACTTAGTTTTGGCCGGGCTGCACTATCATGTTCACAATGGAACACAACGTCAATACCTTTACATAAAAATTTACAGGGGAATATGAGCTGCCAACCAGCATTCATGTACACTTTGATCTGAGAACCTGCTGTAGGCAAGTGAAAACTGTTTCTGAATTTCAGAAAGGAAATGGAAAAGAGGGTATGTGTTATATACTTCAGAGTTTGTCTTCATCGAAAACCTTTCCAAGCGAACAACTATGAATTAAGAAACTGTATTTATAATGCACAAACATTCTCTTCGTAAAATCCATGCATTAACCATCGGGGAGCTCTTCCATATATATCCTTGAAAAAATAGTGTGGCAGGCTTATGTTAGCGACAACTGAAGAGCACACGGATATTTAACATAGCATCCCAGTAGCAAGGATAAATATTAAGAAACAATATGCACTATAACACAACTAATTAATCAGAGCAATTCACTTCCTGTAACTGGAGATAGGCATTCAATCACACTACAATCACAACTGCATATGCATCTTGAATGCCACAATTTGAGCATCATGCACGCCTAGCCAACAAATTGATTGTAGTTGGATAAAACTGAAGCAGGTCCCTTGGAGTAACACCTTTGCAAGGCATGGTTTTCTGAGAAATGACGATTCAGACTACAACCAAAGGAATAGAAGTACCAAACTGTCACAGATCGCATTGTGTGCTATGGGAGCTTGCTGAGGGTAGGGTTGTCCTTGTAGGAAAGGAACAAAATTAAAGAAAAAGCAAACACACCTGACATTAGACCTGATCACATGGGCAGTCAAGCTGCTCCTTTAGGAAACCTTGGGCGTATAGGAGCCAGAGAGGCTGTCCGCTACCCATCTGTGGTTGCCGGTGTTGCGACCCTTCTTGCTGCAAGGGGGGATTAAGGAGTTGTCGCCGCTGCTGGAAGGTCCATGGTGGAGGACATGGGAGAAGATGATGATATGGAGAGGAGACTCTTCCTGGCCCTGCCTCCACTGGTCTTGTTCCCTGGAGAGCGGGACAAGAGTAGGTGATTACTGATCGTTCGAGGCCTCTCTCAATTGGCTCTCGCACAGCGAGCCGCCATCGCCCCTTGTTCCCTGGTGACACCATCGCCAATGGTCGCAGAAAGGGAGAAGAGATGACTGGGCGTACGTCAAGAGAGAGTTGAGAAGAGGTGCTGACCTGCAAGAGCTCGTTGTCATCTGCATCATGGATTGCCGCTGCCGCCGCTGCCGCCCCGAGAGAGATGATGAGATGTGTTTCGGGAGGAAAATAGGGTTAGTGGAGAAAAAGCTGAGGGGGTTGAGGGAGGGGTCGAACCGGTTGAGTGGACACATTGACGAAAAAACCAGGGAAGGGTAAACGAAAAAAAATCGGTGGAGGAGGGACGTGCGGGAGGAGGGCAGACGAAGGACAACGACGTGAAACGGAACGCTCCGTTTCTTTTAGGTAGTAGAGAAGATTAGTTCTGGACGAAGCAGTGGCTGTGTACGAGTCGATCACGTCACGCACGCGGCCAGGCTGTGCTGGGAGCTTCGTCCCCCTCCACTCCCGTCAGCTCCCCGGGCCTGCCCCGCCCCGCCCCGCCCCCACTCCGCCGCCGACGTAAGCACACACACCCAGCAGCCTCCCCTCCCCTCCCCTCCCCTCAAGATCCAAGGCACGCTCGCTCGCCCCCTACCCGCCCCCGCGCAATGCCCCGCTCCTGACCATGTCCTCGCTCTCGATCCCGCCTCCGCTCCTGCGGCCCTCGCACTCCCCATCTCCGGCGGCAGCGGCAGCGGCGAATTGGAGGAAGCGCGCGGTGCCGGCGCGCGTGCGCGTGCGCGCGCGCGCTCCGGTGGCGGCACTGGCCGGCGACGGCGGGTGCGCGGGGACCGGGATGGAGCAGCATCTCCAGGCGAGCGCCTCCGGCAGCCCAGGTTCGTGCGGTCGGTGTGTCAGTGACGCCAGAATTATTGGAATCTCCAAAAGGGGTCGCGTAGGATAGGATAAGTGGGACTGGAATCTCGCGTCCTATCCACTTCGCCGCTTTATTATCACACAAGTAGTAGTACCAACATTTTGTGTTCCGATTAGGAGGTGATACTTTACTGATAATAAAATCGTAAAACGTACTAGAACTGAAGGACCTTGATTGCCGATGGATTTGCTGATTTCCGTGGAGGAAAAGGAAGAACTCTGCATAGTTGCTCGTAACACTCGGTTTCGGTCTGATGGCTCTTAAGTTATCTACTTGCTGTATGAACTAGTGAAAGTACAATTGACTGTAGTATTGTACTGTACAAGTTAATTAATATACTTGCAATTTATGGCGACCATGCTTGAGATAAAATGTGTTCACATATTCAGTTCCATGTAAGGAATTTTGGGTAAAGGTTACATTCAAACCTGTCTGGCTGATGGTCATGTTGTCACCTGCATGGCGAAGTCTAAGTAGAAAGACATAAAAGCTATTTGGTTTCAGTGTTACATTTGGAGCATGGAGAATCATATTCTTCCAAAAAAAATATCGAGTTGGTATCTAATAATGTGAAGGAAAAGTTATACTAAGGAGCCGTTCGGTAATCCTGCAGCTCCATGAAATCTGAGGAGCTGCAGAGCACCTCTTTCCCAACTCCACATTTTTTAACTGCTGCTCCACCAACTCCGGGAGTGGAGTACCTCCGAACAGGCCCTAAATTACACGGCTTACACACCTTTGCTATTTCGATGTTGCCTATCCTTTTCTATAATTTTTTTGGTACTTCCTTTCAAATGGGGTACCGGTGGTCAAAAGCAGGAATAGAGTCATGCTAACCATTTCCTGATACCCATTATCAGTGCGAGAGAAGCCTGTCATGTCAAACATTGGGAAATCCACTAATATTCTATGGCATGACTGCCCAATTGGACAACCTGAGCGACAGAAATTGCTGGGGCAGAAAGGATGTGTCATATGGATCACAGGACTCAGCGGTTCAGGTATATTTTCAGCGGATTATATATTGATTTTCACCTGGTATCACCTTTTACATTCTTGGTGAAGTATCTATGGCACTGTTGCTGTCTGTTGTCAAAATGGTTTCTTTCTGTTATGGTCACGTAGACTCTTGTTGATGTGTTGGTTGTGTTACAACAGAGGAATTGGTCCAATCTTAGCGTTCAATCTTCATCAATATATTGATGATGGTTTAGAGATGTTTCCCTATAGACGACGCGACATTTACACTGGTATGTCTAACCAAATGAAGTTTGAGATTTGAGCATTCACACAATTTGGGCACTTCTTTCATAGGTTGATAAGCTCCTCTGGGTGTTATGCTCATATCAGTTTGGTGTTTGCTGTATAAGCAGTTAGCTTCTTGATGATCATGAATATGCAGAACATAGCGTTGCTATGTTGACACAAAGGGCATTTACAGGCCTTCATACTCGGTGTCATAACGGTCATTTTGTATGTTTTGGCACCAGTACATGATCTTACTGTATTGGCATCAGTACCTGATCGTCACTCTCATCTTGCTTCTAGTAGTTCATTTCGAAGTCCATTTTCTCTGTCTTCTAGCATTTTTCCTTCGGTAGATGATGGTTGTTGGATAATGATTAGCACCATATTGTATACTGAGTATGAGATTAGTCTACGTGGCTATAGTTTTCCTAGTCCGTGGTTCTGAAATACTCCCTCCGTTCACACGTATAAGATTTTTTAAATTTCTTCTGAATCGGATGTATATAGAGTATAGACACGTTTTAATGTGTTTATTCACTCAGTTTAGTCCGTATGTAGTCCATATTGAAATATCCAAAACATCTTGTGAACGGGGGGAGTAGCTCCTGAGCCATTCTATCTAAATTTTATATAAAGGTAAAAGATGAACCTATTTCAGTTGATCTTGGAGTACTATGAACCACGCCTAGGATTACCTTGGTTCTCTTGTAGCTTCAAAATTATCTAACACATAAGGAAGCCATCACGAGGAACTGCCGTGTTTCCATATGTCAGGGAAAAGTACCGTTGCCTGTGCACTGAGTCGGGAATTACACTACAGAGGCCACCACACGTATGTTCTTGATGGTGACAACCTCAGACATGGCCTCAATCGAGATTTAAGCTTCAAGGCAGAAGACCGTACAGAAAATATACGAAGAGTTGGTAAGTTCTGACCAATAAGAGCATCCATTAGAGACGGTTTTATAATGACAGTCGTATATTCTTGTACAGGAGAAGTGGCAAAGCTTTTTGCAGATGCTGGTACCATATGCATTGCTAGTTTGATATCTCCATACAGGAGAGACCGTGATGCATGCCGAGCTCTACTTCCAGATTCTAGATTTATTGAAGTATGCTTATCTTATGATTCCTTGACGCCTCGTTAATGTTAACCATCTAACAGCACACAAACCTTACAGGTATTTATGGATTTGCCACTAGAATTATGTGAAGCTCGTGATCCTAAAGGGTTATACAAGCTTGCACGCACAGGAAAGATTAAAGGTATGGATAGTCTTTGAACCTCTTTTAAACATTGAAGTTCCACATTTTAATGCATTCAGCATCAACTCAAAGAGCTTACCTGCTGAAAGTACAAGAATATTATTATTTTTACTTTAAACGTTGCCTTTTGACAAACAGGGTTCACCGGAGTTGATGATCCATACGAATCACCAGTGAATAGTGAGGTCAGCTTTTGATCATACCTCACCTTCCTACTTTCTTTGAACGAATGACAGAAGAATTTGTCGTTATTTCATTAACAACAACAACAACAACAAAGCCTTTTGTCCCAAACAAGTTGGGGTAGGCTAGAGGTGAAACCCATAAGATCTCGCGACCAACTCATGGCTCTGGCATTAAAAAAAAGAAATTTCAAGCTGAAAGGAAAATAAACTTCAACTACTCTGAACAGGCATTAGCGCCTGAAAGTGTTCAGTATTGCCTCGGCCCAGCATATAAGAAAATTCTTTTCTCAGTGATGATGTTGTAGCTGCTCTTTACTTTCTGCTTTAAGATAAGCCTGCATGGTTCTTCGATGAGCAGACACATCTTGTAGCCACCATTCCAGTAAGTTACCTGTGTCCATGAGAATGGGTGCACAAGTTAAACTTTTGAGTCAGGTAGACACCGCATTCCAGATGAAGGACGAATAGTTGCAGTGTAGTGGGAGGTGGATAGGTGATTAATTGTTTCCGAAGATCTCATGCGCAATGGACAGTAGTAATTGTTGGGCCATAGGCCATTCCCTTGCAAACAATGTATTTTGCGCAGCTAGCCAGACAAAGTTTGTTTTCCCCATACGCCTCCCAACCCAACTGGGAGCCGGGTTCCACTATAAGCTTAATGGAACAGAGTTCACAAAACCAAAATAAAAGGGGAACGTCCAGGATGAATCTCAGTAATGGGTGATACATTGTTGTGGGATGCTTGATCAGTATGGCAAAATTCTCAAGCTTGGTCGCTGTGATTGGATTTAATGTTTATCTGCCACTATTGACTCTATTAATCCTTATTCTGTGAATAATGGAAAAATGTAAAAAGTTAACATTGAACAACCTGTAGTGAGTCTATTAGTGTTTTCATATGTTAATGTGTCCAATATTGACTACATAGTACTCCCTCCGTTCCAAATTATAAGATTTTCTAACTTTTTCGGAATTGGATGTATATAGACGCGTTTTAGTGTGTTTGTTCAGCCATTTCAGTCTGTATATAGTCCATATTGAAATATCCAAAACATCTTATAACTCGGAACAGAGGTGATAGATGATATGAGCAACCATTGGTACTTAGCTATGCGCTAGTACAATATGGGATGTCATCCAGATCCCAACTTGTGATATGCCAGCTCTCCCTAGTTTGTTTTCATCTGGATTAATAGAACTGTACCCATCGAGCCCTACTTATTGCTTTCGTTTTTTTCATCCCGAAAGCCCTACTTATTAATTGAGCCTGAGATACATGTCGATTGCTCATATAGGTCACATTTGAATTGTTCATTTACTTTAGACAACAAGTCCAATATTCTAGTAGATGCCTAGATAGCTCATCAGCCATCATTCAGCAGTACCCTAAGTCCTTAACCCTACTGCTGCCTCCACCATGTAAAATGGAAAATTTGTTCATTTGTTTGATTAAACTGAAACGATTCTTCTCTTCAAAAAACTGAGATGGTTCATTTTATGATGTTGTACAGATAGTAATTAAGATGGAAGGTGGGGAATGCCCTTCACCGAAAGCAATGGCCCAGCAAGTTCTGTCCTACCTTGAGAAGAACGGATATCTGCAGGCTTAGCATCTATATATACCCGAGAAGATTGATGTTATTCTTGTGTGTCCATAACTCATGGACACAGGTACAGTCCATTTGGTCACATCCAGAATAAAAGGTGCTGTTATTGAAGCGGCAAGCTGCCTCGATGATCAGTTTGATTGTTCAGCATTGCTCCTCTCCTGTGTGTTGTGCTATTTTAGCTGTAGTTTATGCTTACTCACTTTGGCTGAAATGGTGTGGTGTGCTGTGTTTATTTGTTGGTAATGTATGATTTGATTGTGGGTGTCAAAGTACAAATAAACCGTGCTTGCGTTTTCCGAAAGCTGCTTGTTCGCACACTGAATTGAATTTCCGAGAAGAAAATGCAGCACCAGTGATGTGCTATTCCCTCTAGACACTTGAGATCACACTCTCTGTTGAAAACACGGGGGGAAAATGTTAGTCCTCTCTCCTCTTAGGCAGAGAAAGCACCCCATCAATCACTCCCCACTGACTGTTAAGTACGTTATGTGGTAATGTTGTTTGATTGATCCTGCTGCTTTTTAAGTGTAGTAGTAATAAAAAGTTTTCATGCTCGTGTCATCCCCAACGACAGTTGTTTGCAGTGCAATCTACAATCATGGGCACGAAAGCAGTGAGAAAGCACCCAGGCGGCGAGCCGCAAAGCAGCAGCCGACCAGCAGGAAATGCACGTTCCGCACCACACATCTGGTGTCCATAAAACGGCCGACCAACACCTGATCCCAGTTTGACCGGCCATTGACACACGTCATCACTTGCAAAGTTAGTCGCTCACCCCCGGCGATCAGATCAGTGTGCCCCCCACCGTCCGGCCGCCGGCGACGTCCGAAGCTTCGGATGGCATGCGCGTGCTCTGAACTCTGAAGGGGCAAGTCTGAACATCCTCCTCGGTTCTGACCACTTCAGTAGTTAGTGGTGACCGGTGGTGACGCTGGGGCGCCTGGGGAGCACCATTGAACCGGACCAAGTCCGGTCCGAGTTCTTTTATTGCCTAACCAACTGAAACAAGCAAGCAGGTGCCAAAAAAGAAGCAAACGAAGGAAAGTAGTCCGTTCTGGAGTTTTATCTCTGGGCTCTACCGTTGAGTTTCAGTCTGCCGGAGCGCGTGCTGCCGGCGCAGCGTAGAGGACGGTGCTGCGCCCAGGAAAAAAAATTCTAGCGGCTATAGGTTCACCAGGGAGCTTGTCGTACGCCGTGGATCACCGGCTCTGGCCGCCCGCCTCACGTTTTAACTAGCGTCTGGGTCAAACTGTCCAAGCAAGCTGGTCTTTTCAGGTCGAAACAAACGAGTAAACGACGCAGGAAATCAACTGGATTGACCTGGCGAACGTTTTTACCGCTGGACCCGCACTAGCGCCCCCGGCGAGTGATTCCGCTGACCGTGTTCTCCTGTTAGGTGAAAACTAGGAGAGGGGTCTACGTACGTTCACGTTGTGCTGCTACTGTACTGTATTCGTATCATCGTATGCAGCAGGGCAGAATTCAACGCAATAGAGTAACATTCTTGTCCCGCGAGGTCAATTCGGTCTAGTGTTGATTTGGCCGAAGTTTGGCCTAGTGGCTCGCGGCCGGACAGAGAAGAGAACGTACACCATGGTAGAGTTCGACTTGGGCTAGGAGAGCGGTTTGACTTCTGCTTCACGGTCTGTGGTGGAAAATATTGGGAGTACAAAAATGTGGTATCACCTTTGGGCTGATCGTACGTGTCATAATGGCAAATTTTACTTATCATAATGGCTTCTGAGGGCATTTCTAACCGATCCCCAATGAATAGTGAAGTATCCGGTGAAGTAAATTCTTAGTGGAGTATATTTACTCCATTAAGTTTTGGCCGAACCTAACCAATCCCCTATATTAAACGGAGTAAAAAAAATTGTCATTTGCATTTCATTTTCGGCCACCGAAACACATTTATTTGCTTCTTTATTTTATTCAACGACATTTTGATACATTAGAGTACATAATTCACCAATTCTTCTCTATGGGAGAAAGATCAAAGAAAACAAGAAGCACAATTAGACATTTTAAAAGACATCCAACTTTCATAACTGCTCCCACTAGTTGGATTAACATCTTCTCTATGTCTTCATTGTTGATCTGCGGCTTTTCGAGCTTGCACACTTCTTTCTTCTTCGATTCTAAAGAAGTAGACGTTGCTTGGCATCTAATCTCATCTCTAGCCTCAGTTCTAGCAACGAGTGCACGAACATCTATTCAATTCCGTGCTATCAATAGATCGATGTATTCTTCCTCCCAATACAAAAACTTGCATCCACCCTACACACAAATTTGAGCAAACAATGAGCTACCGAAATTGTGCCGAATCTGGTGAACAACCGAATCAAAGAAGCACATCCACCATTATTTTTGCACTTGAAGAACACCCACCCAGAATGTTGCGGCGTGGTAGAAACTCGGCGCACCACCTGCCACGGGCAGTCGTCACACTGTATGACCGGCAACGGCGAGCCGACGAGCCGCTGGGCCAGCACCGAGCCCGGGCGATGGCCGGGCGTGTCTTCTTTGGCGAACCGACGACGGGAGAGATTAGAGTGGCTAGAGGCGGAGCCAATACCTACATGCGGCATGGAGGCATTGTCGGGGCTGTGCGGTCCGCTTCTCGACCAATCCATGGCAAGGCGCAGTCGCCGGCGACCGGAAACGCCAAATCCGGCGGCGGCGGCAGTAGCTGCAAATCCGCCGTTTCTTTGCCGGTGACGGGACGAGGAGGCACAAATCCAAGTGGTAGAGGACAACGACGGAGCCTACGGAGTTTTCATGGCGGCTAGCGGGTGCCAGCAAGGGGTGGGAGGGGCGGCACTGGCATAGATGCGGCACGGGAGTGGAGGGGGAGAGCCAGTGGAGGAGAGACACGGCTTTTACTCAGCCGCTGAGTGGTGGAGTAAACATAGGAAGAAAGTTGGGGCCGGAGTAAATTTTTTACTCCCTTACGGCGGATTGGGGATCGGCTAGGTGCCTTTAGAGAAGTAAAACTGAATTTTTACTCCTTTAACCGGTTATAATAGATCGATTAGAAATGCCCTAATAAAGTTACAAAGATGAAAGCACTACATATATAAGCCGCACGGGTTTTCGCTATTTTGAACTCTGCGTGACATATCAAGAGCTAAATACTAAATAACTAGACACAGCTAGGAGTGGATTAGCTAAAGAAATAATCATGGCCAAAATAATCAGCGGAGCGCGACAAGTGGAATCTGAACCTGTGAAAGCGATGCGGGGGGTAACAAGTGGCGGACTGGATCAGGACGCCAGAATGTGTAGAGGGAAGGAAGCCGTGGAGAACTAATGCAGGACGTAAAAACAGATGAGAAATGAGATGGAAACTCAGACCAAGAACAGAAGCGAGAGAGTGATTGGCCGGCCGGGTTCTTTCTCGCAAGGAAAAGAGGAGAGAGGATAAGGCCATTTAATTTCCCATACTTAGTGAAACACTTAGTTGAGTGTTGTGAATCGATGACAGTCGAATTAAAGTTTCGTGAAGGCAATGCAAGGCTCCGGCGGCGCGACGAAGCCACGTGTGCGCGTAGAGTGAAGTACTCGACGCCGAAGGTCAATACGTGCAACACGTAACCCATCATTTAAAAGAGGATAAGAGAGCTAGGTTGATACTGCGATTGAGATCTTACATAAGAAAATTACGTAGAGGTGGAGGCTATGGCTCTTGCTATTAATTACGCGATCCACGAACAGAACGTTGACGATCGATGCAAAAATGGCTTGAATTTTTGCAAGCAGAGGTCATTAGCCGGCGACTAGACAATCATGCCAAGTCCATTCGTCATTAATACAAGATTGCCACGTGCTAGCCACACATCTTCATCTTCTTCTTCTTCTTGAGGATCACTACTCAAACCAAAAGATTATTTCATGCTGTTTTGTCTTGACAGGAGACGTGCGGTGCATGTTGATGTTGGCGAGGCGTGCGAGTGACAGGAAGCACACGGCATGGACGTACGATGGATGCGTTTCCACATCCGGCTTGTGGATTGGGCTGGAAGTCTCGGACCCGCCTTGAAGGTTTCCCCTGCGTTTGCGTTCCTTTCCCTCCAACGCCATGTACCTAATTTAACGGTCGAAATGAATGGAGTAGCTATGGCGGCGGTTGGAAAAAGAGGCCCGGAGTGTGCCTGCATGCAGGCCGTCGTTGTGCATGCATGTGGCCGGCCGTTACGTACGTGGCCGACGTGCATGTGGTGGTGGTGGTGCCTTCGTCCAAGATTTGGCAACGGCACAGGGAGAAGGTAATGATGGAGGCGGGCATGGACACGCCACGGGAGAACTCCTCGCTGGATCGCCCGCTCGCCCGCATGGATACGCCACGGAAGAGGCAAATCGACCGGACGGTTTATTATTCCGCAGAACAAGTGTGCACGGAAATGCAAAGCTTATTTTAATCATTTAATTTTTACCAGAAAACTTCCGATCTATTCATCAACTGCTATGGCGATACAAGTAACATGATCGGAAGTAAAAAATTACATCCGGATTCTTAGACCACTCAGCGACGACTACAAGCAGGGAGCGAGCCCAAGGCACACCGCCTTCATAGCGCCTCCTCATCGAGCCGGATAAATGTTGTTATAGGAGACAATCGGGTAGTGGTCGTGTTAATGCCCCATGGTATCAATGCACCAGAACAACACTGCCGCTGGTGAAGAAAAGTATATAGATTGGAAGGGTCCAACCTGTAAACACACGAACGCAGACGAATGAAGACTGCATCCGACCTGATCCACCGATAACATGATCAAAAGACCTACAGTGGTAAACACATATTGTTTAGCGAATCTGTGACCTCTAGGTGGCAGGTGTTAGTATCTACAAGGAGCAAAGATTGCAGAGTATTTGACAACAAATACCACATTAGGGTTGTCGTCCCACTGAACTACCACTTTCAAAAAAATGACTGATAACTACCGAAAATTTTAAAATTTTGTGACAAAAAACTACCAAGTCGTGTTGACGACCGTTTTAGCCACTTTAATCGTTTTTTGACATGGCTGGCCCACGTGGCAGGCCGACGCGTGCCCTAACGGCTAACGACGCCCTTCTGTCGGCCGTTAGTGCCACGGCCCGGTCGGAACCAGCCCAGCCATATCAGAACGGACGACCGGCTCGGCCGTACCCGCTCACTCACTCCTCTCTATGCTCACTCACTCCTCTCCCCCGTTCGCTCTCTGCTTCCTCTTCTTTCTCACCTCCGGCTACTGTGACGTGGTGGCGCGAGCATGCCTTCCTGGCCCAACATCAACGAGCAATAGTAGAAAACAGGGCATCAGTCCCGGTTCCAGAGGGCCTTTAGTCCCGGTTCTCCAACCGGGACTAATGCCCACCACTTTTAGTCTCGGTCGTGTTACGAACCAGGACTAAAGAGGCTCCACATGGCCGCTGTGGGGCGCCCATGCAGGAGGACCTTTAGTCCCGGTTTGTAATACCGACTGAGACTAAAAGGCAGCCACGCGTCAGCAGGTGCATGCGCTGGGGTATTTGTTTTTTTTTGAAAGGATGGATTTAGGGTTTAGGGGTTTTCATATTGTGTTTCCCCCTTTTCTTTTTGTGTTTACCCTTCAATTCTTTTACGTTTAGGGTTTCATTTTTAATTTATGTTTTCCATTCAACTTGACGCTAGCTATTACATATAGCAAATCAAGGAACCATTACACAACATCGTCATGAACCTATATAAAGAGAAGTGACCTCTCTTTCTTCGTGCTTGGTCGAACAACAAGTTTTCGTATATCTATCCGACGCTACTATATATAGTACACGATTATGCATACATACAATATAACATCACTTAAGATCCCTAACATCATCTACCAAAATTGTATTGCAATTCCCGATGGTATTCTCCGTCTTCAGGTATGATGTGCTCAACAAAGAATCCCGCCAATTCCTCTTGAATTGCTCTTATGCGGTCATTTGGTAGGAGTTCGTTCTGCTTCTCCCAGATCTAATTTAAAGAAGGGGTTCAGTACATATATATGAATGAAACTCAACCCAATTGATGGTAATAAAATAAAATTATGATTATTGTTTACGTATTTCAAATTGTCGTGAAGATCTGCCCCGCTCAGAGGTCGAGTGGCGAATGAACTCGCAAACATAGTATCCACATAAATGATTCCCGGGTGCCTGCCACAAGCACTATACGAGAATATAGTTCAATCAAAATGATAATCAAGCATGATAATGGTATTGAAACTAGAATCAATGAGAGATGCGCGGAACTAGCTAGTACTACTTACTTTGGGGTGTGTAAACCACATCTCCTTTTTCCATTCACCCGGTACCAAGCTGGTGAACTTTTTCCAAATCCTGCCCGGCAAAGAGAATGATTACTTGGTATCAGGAAATGAACGAAAGTTGTCGATATGGTGCGATAATGATTGAACTTACTTCTGGAGCATTTCACTCATGTCCTCCCACTCCTTAGGCTCTTTACATCTCGAGTCCATGACAATTACTTGTCCCCCATCAAGCTGAATGGCTAGCAGAATAAAGTGGAACCTGCACATGCACAACTCATCGATTACACTTAACCTTGAGTAAGCGAAACAGAATATGCACAAGACAGTAATTAACACTCGCTTGAAGTTGTAAGGAAAGATTATTTCCCTTCTGTTTTGATGTCGTAGTAACGCCTTCAGCAAGTTTTTCTCAGTTTCATCAGTGTTCTTTTGTACCGTATATTCATTTACAGTATTTGGTTAATGAACCCAATGTCATAGATTTGTCCTCTATTGCATTCGATGATCTTCAATCTGCATAATATAGTGAGGATAATTATACATGCAATGAACGAGCTGAGCTAGAGACTTGATTATAGAAATAATACTTACAGACAATAGCAAGTTACGAGAGTTTTGTCGAGGGTGTCTTGATTGTATAACTGAAATAATTCTTCAAATTCAACATACAACAGGTCGACTCCAATGAAGTCGTGCTCATCCTTAATTCCCAGCAAGATATTGTCAGTCCTGCTTGCAGGTTTTCAAGTACCAGTCATGCAATCTTCGCATCATCGTTGATAGATGCGGGAGCTGCTGAGGTTTGATGAGAGGCTTCCCGTGCTCGTATCTAAAGGGCGCTACTACCTCAACAATTTTGAACTGTACATTATTGTCTAAGTAATCACCAAGATTGGTACCGGGTGCTACCCACAGATCATTAGCGATCTCGGTAAACACCTTGAGCGGGGGGAACAATTGATTTTCCTGTTCGCCAAGTTGGGGAATTGTTTTCCCACTTCGTCTTGCAGCACTGCTAGTACTTCCCGACCGCTGCGCTTCTTCAAATGTCTTTTCAATATAGTGGGTACTCTCAATTTCTTGTCTTTATTACAGTCTTCTTTGTGCCATTGTAACAACTTGGCATGCTCTTTGTTTCTGAATAGATATTTCAACCGTGGTATTATAGGAGCATACCACATCACCTTGGCAGGAACCCTCTTCCTGGGGCGCTCGCCCTCAACATCAACATGGTCATCTCGTCTGATCTTATACTGCAATGCACCGCATACCGGGCATGCATTCAAATTCTCGTACTCCTCACCGCGGTAGAGGATGCAGTCATTAGGGCATGCATGTATCTTCTACACCTCTAATCCTAGTGGGCAGAGAACCTTCTTTGCTTTGTACGTACTGTCAGGCAATTCGTTATCCTTTGGAAGCTTCTTCTTCATAATTTTTAGTAGCTTCCCAAATTCGTTGTCAGATACACCATTGTCCGCCTTCCATTGCAGCAATTCCAATGTGGTACCAAGCTTTGTGTTGCCATCTTTGCAATTTGGGTACAACCCTTTTTTGTGATCCTCTAACATGTGATCGAACTTCAACTTCTCCCTTTCACTTCTGCATTCTCTCTATGCATCAACAATGACCCGGTGAAGATCATCATTGGGCACATCGTCTGGTGCCTCTTGATCTTCAGCTTTCCCTGTTGCAGTATCACCATATTCAGATAACATAGGATAGTTGTCATCATCCTCTTCTTGTTTGTTGTCTTCCATCATAACTCCTCTTTCTCCGTGCTTGGTCCAAACATTATAGTGTGGCATGAAACCCTTCTCAAGCAGGTAGTTGTGAAGGGTTTCAAGGAAGAGTGATCCGTCATATTCCCACAGATAGTACATGGACAATACATAAAACCATTCTGCTTGTTTGCCTCAGCCACTTCGAGAAAATTATGCAGGCCCTCAATGTAGTCGGAGGTGCGTCGATCACCGTACATCCATTGCCGGTTCATCTACGTGCATTATATAATTAAGTATATCAAAAACTATTACAAAACATCATGAATAGAGAAGTAACCAAATTAATAGAAGTTCATCATCACATTAAAACCAAAGTACAGTAGTGATCAAATGTTATTACTAAACAAATAAACACATAAAGTTCATACATAGTTCTCATAGAACAACATACAACTCTCTAGAGCATCTAATTAAAACATACATTGAAACTAACATACAACTATGTGAAACATTTAAATGCAACAACAAATGCGATCAAAATCGCAACTAAGGTAACAATTGATCCAATAGCATAATGATACCAAGCCTCATTATCAATATAATATTTTCTAATCTTTCTAATCTTCAAGCGCATTGCATCCATCTGGATATCTTGTGATAATCGACGACATCGACAACATGCAACTTTAATTTCATCTTCTCTTCTTCAACTCTTTTCAATTTTTCTTTCAAATAATTGTTTTCTTTTTCAACTAAATTTAACCTCTCGACAAGAGGGTCGGTTGGAATTTCTGGTTCACATACCTCCTAGATAAAGACATCTATGTCAAGTTGGTCGGCATAATTATCATAAACACTAAATGAAACAAATAGTTATAAAAGATAATATACCACATCCGAATCATAGACCGTCCGAGAGCCGACGGGGGTGGATACCAAAACCATGGCACTATATAATAACAAATAATAATAAAATCAAGATAATCATAAAATTATCTATCTAAATCATACAAGTAAGAATTTTTTCTTTTAAAAAGAAGATAAGAACAAGAGGCTCGCCACGGTGGTGCCGGCGACGAGATCGGCGCGGGCGATCGACGACAGTGAGGACGGGGACGGGGACGGGACGTGTTGGGGATATAACCCCGTGGTGTGACCCGCCCAGGAGGGGCTAGGTTACACCGTTGGCTATTGATAAGTAAAGGCCCAAGTAGGCCCAAGGAGACAAGACATGAATGAAGGAAATATGCCCTAGAGGAAATAATAAAGTTATTATTTATTTCCTTATTTCATGATAAATGTTTATTATTCATGCTAGAATTGTATTAACCGGAAACATAATACATGTATGAATACATAGACAAACATAGTATCACTAGTATGCCTCTACTTGACTAGCTTGTTTATCAAAGATGGTTATGTTTCCTAGCCATGGACAAAAGAGTTGTCATTTGATTAACGGGATCACATCATTAGGAGAATGATGTGATTGACATGACCCATTCCGTTAGCCTAGCACTTGATCGTTTAGTATGTTGCTATTGCTTTCTTCATGATTTATACAATGTTCCTACAACTATGAGATTATGCAACTCCCGTCTACCGGAGGAACACTTTGTGTGCTACCAAACGTCACAACATAATTGGGTGATTATAAAGGTGCTCTACAGGTGTCTCCGAAGGTACATGTTGGGTTGGCGTATTTCGAGATTAGGTTTTGTCACTCTGATTGTCGGAGAGGTATCTCTGGGCCCTCTCGGTAATACACATCACTTAAGCCTTGCAAGCATTGTAACTAATGAGTTAGTTACGGGATGAAGTATTACGGAACGAGTAAAGAGACTTGCCGGTAACGAGATTGAACTAGGTATTGGATACCGACGATCAAATCTCGGGCAAGTAACATACCGATGACAAAGGGAACAAAGTATGTTGTTATGCAGTCTGACCGATAAAGATCTTCGTAGAATATGTAGGAGCCAATATGGGCATCCAGGTCCCGCTATTGGTTATTGACCAAGAATAGTTCTAGGTCATGTCTACATAGTTCTCGAACCCATAGGGTCCGCACGCTTAAGGTTTCGATGACAATTATATTATGAGTTTATGAGTTTTGATGTACCGAAGGAGTTCGGAGTCCCGGATGAGATCGGGGACATGACGAGGAGTCTCGAAATGGTCGAGACGTAAAGATCGATATATTGGAAGACTATATTCGGAGTTCGGAAAGGTTCCGAGTGATTCGGGTATTTATCGGAGTACCGGAGAGTTACGGGAATTCGCCGGAGAGAAGTATTGGGCCTTATTGGGCCATACGGGAAAGAGAGAGGGGTTGCCTAGGGCAGGCCGCGCGCCCCCCCATGGCCTAGTCCGAATTGGACTAGGGGGAGGGGCCGCACCCCCTCCTTCCTTCCCTTCTCTCTTCCCCTTCCTTGTCTCCTACTGCTAATACATGGAAGGATTCCTAGTTGGACTAGGAAAGGGGGAATCCTACTCCCGGTGGGAGTAGGACTCCCTAGGGCGCGCCATAGAGAGGGCCGGCCCTCCCCCTTCCCCACTCCTTTATATACGGGGGCAGGGGGGCACCCCATAGACACACAAGTTGATCTTCGTGATCGTTCCTTAGCCGTGTGCGGTGCCCCCCTCCACTATATTCCACCTCGGTCATATCGTTGCGGTGCTTAGGCGAAGCCCTGCGTCGGTAGAACATCATCATCATCACCACGCCGTCGTGCTGACGGAACTCATCCCCGACACCCCGCTGGATTGGAGTCCGGGGATCGTCATCGAGCTGAACGTGTGCAGAACTCGGAGGTGCCGTACGTTCGGTGCTTGGGTCGGTCGGATCGTGAAGACGTACGACTACATCAACCGCGTTGTGCTAACGCTTCCGCTTACGGTCTACGAGGGTACGTGGACGAACACTCTCCCCTCTCGTTGCTATGCCATCACCATGATCTAGCGTGTGCGTAGGAATTTTTTTGAAATTACTACGTTCCCCAACAGTGGCATCCGAGCCTAGGTTTTATGCGTTGATGTTATATGCACGAGTAGAACACAAGTGAGTTGTGGGCGATATAAGTCATACTGCTTACCAGCATGTCATACTTTGGTTCGGCGGTATTGTTGGATGAAGCGGCCCGGACCGACATTACGCGTACGCTTACGCGAGACTGGTTCTACCGCCGTGCTTTGCACACAGGTGGCTAGCGGGTGTCAGTTTCTCCAACTTTAGTTGAACCGAGTGTGGCTACGCCCGGTCCTTGCGAAGGTTAAAACAGCACCAACTTGACAAACTATCGTTGTGGTTTTGATGCGTAGGTGAGATTGGTTCTTGCTTAAGCACGTAGCAGCCACGTAAAACTTGCAACAACAAAGTAGAGGACATCTAACTTGTTTTTGCAGGGCATGTTGTGATGTGATATGGTCAAGACGTGATGCTATATTTTATTGTATGAGATGATCATGTTTTGTAACCGAAGTTATCGGCAACTGGCAGGAGCCATATGGTTGTCGCTTTATTGTATGAAATGCAAACGCCCTGTAATTGCTTTACTTTATCACTAAGCGGTAGCGATAGTCGTAGAAGCAATAGATGGCGTAACGACAACGATGCTACAATGGAGATCAAGGTGTCGCGCCGGTGACGATGGTGATCACGACGGTGCTTCGGAGATGGAGATCACAAGCACAAGATGATGATGGCCATATCATATCACTTATATTGATTGCATGTGATGTTTATTCTTTATGCATCTTATCTTGCTTTGATTGACGGTAGCATTTTAAGATGATCTCTCACTAAAAATTATCAAGAAGTGTTCTCCCTGAGTATGCACTGTTGCCAAAGTTCGTCGTGCCCAGACACCACGTGATGATCGGGTGTGATAAGCTCTATGTCCATCTACAACGGGTGCAAGCCAGTTTTGCACACGCGGAATACTCAGGTTAAACTTGACGAGCCTAGCATATACAGATATGGCCTCGGAACACAGAGACCGAAAGGTCGAACGTGAATCATATAGTAGATATGATCAACATAGTGATGTTCACCATTGAAAACTACTCCATCTCACGTGATGATCGGTTATGGTTTAGTTGATTTGGATCACGTGATCACTTAGATGACTAGAGAGATGTCTGTCTAAGTGGGAGTTCTTAAGTAATATGATTAATTGAACTTAAATTTATCATAAACTTAGTCCTGGTAGTATTTTGCAAATTATGTTGTAAGATCAATAGCTTGCGTTGTTGCTTTCATATGTTTATTTTGATATGTTCCTAGAGAATATTGTGTTGAAAAATGTTAGTAGCAATGATGCGGATTGGATCCGCGATCTGAGGTTTATCCTCATTGCTGCACAGAAGAATATGTCCTTAATGCACCGCTAGGTGACGGACCTATTGCAGGAGCAGATGCAGACGTTATGAACGTTTGGCTAGCTCAATATGATGACTACTTGATAGTTTTGTGCACCATGCTTTATGGCTTAGAATCGGGACTTCAAAGATGTTTTGAACATCATGGACCATATGAGATGTTCCAGGAATTGAAGTTAATATTTCAAGCAAATACCCGAGTTGAGAGATATGAAGTCTCCAACAAGTTCTATAGCTAAAAGATGGAGGAGAATCGCTCAACTAGTGAGCATGTGCTCAGATTGTCTGGATACTTCAATCACTTGAATCAAGTGGGAGTTAATCTTCCAGATAAGATAGTGATTGACAGAATTCTCTAGTCACCATCACTAAGTTACTAGAACTTTGAGATGAACTATAGTATGCAAGGGATGACAAAAACGATTCCCGAGCTCTTCGTGATGTTGAAATCAATGAAGGTAGAAATCAAGAAAGAGCATCAAGTGTTGATGATTGACAAGACCACTAGTTTCAAGAAAAGGGCAAAGGGAAAGAAAGGGAAACTTCAAGTAGAATGGCAAACAAGTTGTCACTCCCGTGAAGAAGACCAAAGCTGGACCAAAGTCTGAAACTGAGTGCTTACACTACAAAGGAAATGGTCACTGGAAGCGGAAATGCCCTGGATATTTGGTGGATAAGAAGGATGGCAAAGTGAACAAGGGTATATTTGATATACAGGTTATTGATGTGTGCTTTACTAGTGTTTATAGTAGCCCCTGAGTATTTGATACTTGTTCGGTTGCTAAGATTAGTAACTCGAAACAGGAGTTACAGAATAAACAGAGACTAGTTGAAGGGAAAGTAACGATGAGTGTTGGAAGTAGTTCCAAGATTGATATGATCATCATCACACACTCCCTATACTTTCAGGATTAGTGTTAAACCTAAATAAATGTTATTTGGCATTTGCGTTGAGCATGAATATGATTTGATCATGTTTATTGTAATACGGTTATTCATTTAAAATCAGAGAATAATTGTTGTTCTGTTTACATGAATAAAACCTTCAATGGTCATACACCCAATGAAAATAGTTTGTTGGATCTCGATCGTAGTGATACACATATTCGTAATATTGATGCCAAAAGTTGCAAAGTTAATAATGATAGTGCAACTTATTTGTGGCACTGCCGTTTGGGTCATGTCGGTGTAAAGCGCATGAAGAAACTCCATAAAGATGGATTTTCAGAATCACTTGGTTATGAATCATTTGATGTTTGCGAACCGTGCCTTTTGGGCAAGATGACTAAAACTCCGTTCTTCGGAACAATGGAACGAGCTACTGACTTGTTGGAAATAATACATACTGATGTATG
The DNA here is from genome assembly GCF_002162155.2 of Triticum dicoccoides. NCBI lineage: Eukaryota > Viridiplantae > Streptophyta > Magnoliopsida > Poales > Poaceae > Triticum > Triticum dicoccoides. Next base: position 536,986,302 of record NC_041387.1, on the reverse strand, counting down.
CAGACTAATGAGTATGAAGGCTCGTGGCAAGTATCATTATTTTCTGACCTTCACAAGATGATTTGAGCAGATATGGGTATATCTACTTGATGAAACATAAGTCTAAAATAGTTGAAAGGTTCAAAGAATTTCAGAGTGAAGTGGAAAAATCATCGTAACAAGAAAATAAAGTTTCTGCGATCTGATCACGGAGACGAATATTTGAGTTACGAGTTTGGTCTTCAATTAAAACAATGTGGAATAGTTTCACAGCTCACGCCACCTGGAACACCATAACGTTATGGTGTGTCCGAACGTCGTAACCGCACTTTATTAGATATGGTGCGATCTATGATATCTCTTATCAGTTTACCACTATCGTTTTGGGGTTATGCATTAGAGACTGCTGCATTCACGTTAAAAGGGCACCATCTAAATCCGTTGATACGACACCATATGAACTGTGGTTTAGCAGTAAACCTAAGCTGTCGTTTCTTAAAGTTTGGAGTTGCGATGCTTATATGAAAAAGGTTTTCAACTTGATAAGCTCGAACCCAAATCGGATAAGTGCTTCTTCATAGAATACCCAAAGGAAACTGTTGGGTACACCTTCTATCACAGATCCAAAGGCAAATATTCGTTGCTAAAAATGGATCCTTTCTAGAGAAGGAGTTTCTCTCCAAAGAAGTGAGTGGGAGGAAAGTAGAACTTGATAAGGTAATTTGTACCTTCTCCCGAATTGGAAAGTAGTTCATCACAGAAATCATTTCCAGTGATTCCTACACCAATTAGTGAGGAAGCTAATGATGATGATCATGAAACTTCAGATCAAGTTACTACAGAACCTCGTAGGTCTTCCAGAATAAGATCCGCACCAGAGTGGTACGGTAATCCTATTCTGGAAGTCATGTTACTTGACCATGATGAACCTACAAACTATGAGGAAGCGATGATGAGCCCAGATTCCGCAAAATGGCTAGAGGCCATGAAATCTGAGAAGGGATCCATGTATGAGAACAAAGTGTGGACTTTGGTGGAGTTGCCCGATGATCGGCAAGCCATATTGTATAAATGGATCTTCAAGAGGAAGACGAACATTGATAGTAGTGTTACTATCTACAAAGCTAGACTTGTCGAAAAAGGTTTTTGACAAAGTTCAATGTGTTGACTACGATGAAATTTTCTCACTCGTACCGATGCTTAAGTTTGTCCAAATCATGTTAGCAATTGCCGCATTTTTATGAAATCTGGCAAATTGATAAACAAAACTACATTCCTTAATAGATTTAAAGAAGAGTTGTATATGATGGAACCAGAAGGTTTTGTCAATCCTAAAGGTGTTGACAAAATACGCAAGCTCCAGCGATCCATCTATGGACTGGTGCAAGCATCTCGGAGTTGGAATATACGCTTTTGATAAGTTGATCAAAGCATATAGTTTTATACAGACTTGTGGTGAAGCCTGTATTTACTAGAAAGTGAGTGGGAGCACTACAACATTTCTGATAAGTATATGTGAATGACATATTGTAAATCGGAAATAATGTAGAATTATTCTGCAAAGCATGAAAGGATACTTGAATAAGAGTTTTTCAAAGAAAGACCTCGGTAAAGCTGCTTACACATTGAGCATCAAGATCTATATAGATAGACCAAGATGCTTGATAAGATTTTTCAATGAATACATACCTTGATAAATTTTTGAAATAGTTCAAAATGGAACAGTCAAAGAAGGAGTTCTTGCCTGTGTTGCAAGGTGTGAAATTGAGTAAGACTCAAGACCCGACCATGGCAGAAAATAGAAAGAGAATGAAAAATCATTCCCTATGCCTCAGTCATAGGTTCTATAAAGTATGCTATGCTGTGAACCAGACATATTGTATACCTTGCTCTGAGTTTGGCAAAGGAATACAATTTTGATCTAATAGTAGATCACTGGACAGCGGTCAAGAATATCCTTAGTACTAAGGAGATGTTTCTCGATTATGGAGGTGATAAAAGAGTTCGTTGTAAAAGTTACATCGGTGCAAACTTTTACACTGATCCAGATGACTCTAAGTCTCAATCTGGATACATATTGAAAGTGGGAGCAATTAGCTAGAGTACCTCCATGCAGAGCATTGTGGACATATAATATTTGCAAAATACATATGGCCCTGAATGTGACAGACCCGTTGACTGAGCTTCTCTCACGAGCAAAACATGATCACACCTTAGTACTCTTTGGGTGTTAATCACATAGCGATGTGAACTAGATTATTGACTTTAGTAAAACCTTTGGGTATTGGTCACATGACGATGTGAACTATGGGTGTTCATCATATACAGATATGATTATTGGTGCTAAATCACATGGCGATGTGAACTAGATTATTGACTCTAGTGCAAGTGGGAGACTGAAGGAAATATGCCCTAGAGGCAATAATAAAGTTATTATTTATTTCCTTATTTCATGATAAATGTTTATTATTCATGCTAGAATTGTATTAACCGGAAACATAATACATGTGTGAATACATAGACAAACATAGTGTCACTAGTATGCCTCTACTTGACTAGCTTGTTTATCAAAGATGGTTATGTTTCCTAGCCATGGACAAAAGAGTTGTCATTTGATTAACGGGATCACATCATTAGGAGAATGATGTGATTGACATGACCCATTCCGTTAGCATAGCACTTGATCGTTTAGTATGTTGCTATTGCTTTCTTCATGATTTATACAATGTTCCTACAACTATGAGATTATGCAACTCCCGTTTACCGGAGGAACACTTTGTGTGCTACCAAACGTCACAACATAACTGGGTGATTATAAAGGTGCTCTACAGGTGTCTCCGAAGGTACATGTTGGGTTGGCGTATTTCGAGATTAGGTTTTGTCACTCTGATTGTCGGAGAGGTATCTCTGGGCCCTCTCGGTAATACACATCACTTAAGCCTTGCAAGCATTGTAACTAATGAGTTAGTTACGGGATGAAGTATTACGGAACGAGTAAAGAGACTTGCCGGTAACGAGATTGAACTAGGTATTGGATACCGACGATCAAATCTCGGGCAAGTAACATACCGATGACAAAGGGAACAAAGTATGTTGTTATGCGGTCTGACCGATAAAGATCTTCGTAGAATATGTAGGAGCCAATATGGGCATCCAGGTCCCGCTATTGGTTATTGACCAAGAATAGTTCTAGGTCATGTCTACATAGTTCTCGAACCCGTAGGGTCCGCACGCTTAAGGTTTCGATGACAGTTATATTATGAGTTTATGAGTTTTGATGTACCGAAGGAGTTCGGAGTCCCGGATGAGATCGGGGACATGACGAGGAGTCTCGAAATGGTCGAGACGTAAAGATCGATATATTGGACGACTATATTCGGAGTTCGGAAAGGTTCCGAGTGATTCGGGTATTTATCGGAGTACCGAGAGTTACGGGAATTCGCCGGGGAGAAGTATTGGGCCTTATTGGGCCATACGGGAAACAGAGAGGGGCTGCCTAGGGCAGGCCGCGCGCCCCCCATGGCCTAGTCCGAATTGGACTAGGGGGAGGGGCCGCACCCCCTCCTTCCTTCCCTTCTCTCTTCCCCTTCCTTGTCTCCTACTGCTAATACATGGAAGGATTCCTAGTTGGACTAGGAAAGGGGGAATCCTACTCCCGGTGGGAGTAGGACTCCCCTAGGGCGCGCCATAGAGAGGGCCGGCCCTCCCCCTCCCCCACTCCTTTATATACGGGGGCAGGGGGGCACCCCATAGACACACAAGTTGATCTTCGTGATCGTTCCTTAGCCGTGTGCGGTGCCCCCCTCCACTATATTCCATTTCGGTCATATCGTTGCGGTGCTTAGGCGAAGCCCTGCGTCGGTAGAACATCATCATCGTCACCACGCCGTCGTGCTGACGGAACTCATCCCCGACACCCTGCTGGATTGGAGTCCGGGGATCGTCATCGAGCTGAACGTGTGTAGAACTCGGAGGTGCCGTACGTTCGGTGCTTGGATCGGTCGGATCGTGAAGACGTACGACTACATCAACCGTGTTGTGCTAACGCTTCCGCTTACGGTCTACGAGGGTACGTGGACGAACACTCTCCCCTCTCGTTGCTATGCCATCACCATGATCTTGCGTGTGCGTAGGAAATTCTTTGAAATTACTATGTTCCCCAACAATGAAGACCAGAGGCGGCTTACAAGCGAGCCTGTTGAAGGCCCGAGACCCAGAGGCGACTCAAGACCCAAAGGTGTGAGCTACGAGATGGTGACTTGCCTAGCAAGGCAATGCGACTTAGAACCATAGTCGGTTATGTTATGTGAACCCGACCTGGACTCTTGTAAGGCGTCGGGCCTAGACCTGTGTATATAAAGGCGAGACCCGGCGCCGGGTTAACTCAAGAAACAATTGATCAAGAGCTAGGTTAAGCGATTCCGCTCCCTTGTAATCGATACTCAAGCAATACAACACAAAGAAGGAAGTAGGCTTTTACCTCGTTGTGAGGGGCTGAACCTGGGTAAACTCGTGTCCTTTGTCCCGTTCAACCCATTTGAGCTAACCTATGTTGCGATGGCTTCACACCTAGTCCTTTCATTAGGGCATCTGCCATAACAAAACCATGACAGTTGGCGCCCACCGTGGGGCCAGAGCATGGTGGTTTAGAGTTCTTGAAGGGCACTTTCCCAGGGCTGAGGGATACGTTGTCGGCAGGATGACCAAGACACCGCAGCAAGCTTTACATCGACGACGCTGGCTGGGGCCCCGAGGCCGACTCAATCGAGTACGGGTATCGGGTCTCCTTTGGCTGAATTCACGTCTTCATCGGCAAGATCGGCGAATCTATGCCTGAGCCGGACATCTTCCCCAACCTCGTTGAGTCGGCTCGGCGCGTGCAACCCGCCCGGATTCAACCCGACCGGAAGCATGCTTTCGTCGGTTTCATGCAAGGGTTGGAGCTTGCAGAAAACTCTGCATCTGGTGGGAGGACTCTCGTTTACTCAGATGATGAGTCCACCGGAGAGACATAGTCAATCTATCGGCTTCAAGACGATGGGCTTGGGGGCTGTTCCGATGGTGACAGTATTCTGGACCCCTATGAGCCACCGTGCAGGGCTGCTATTTTCATGGCTGGTACACAACCGGTCCTAAACTCGTCAACAACAGGTGCTATGACATCCGACTCAACTACTGCTGTCACAGCCAGGGTGAGCGGCTCAGCTTGGCCGCCGGCTCAGGTTTTGTCTGAACTCTTGGGCATGTTAACAACCTTGTTGGCAACAGAAGTTACTGCGGCGAATTAGATACAACATAATGCAGAGGTTGCAAAGGTGAGAGATGAGGTGGCCAAGGCCAGGAGGATCTTAATGCAGAGAATGCCAGGATGGAGACGGAGCGAGCTTTGATGGATGCCGACTCATAGCGGATAAGGGCAACAGCTTTTTGCCTGAGTTTGGATCAGAATGCGTCCAATGATGTCCTTGGAAGAAGGCACCAGAGCCGCCTACCTTTGCAGTATGAAGGACATAACCTTTTTAGCACACTGTGGCAGGAACAAGTAACCCGCCTGGTGTAACCACTACAAAAAAAGACACATCCATGACATTTTGGGCCGGACGATTTTTTTCCTGTCATGCTTATGACACTTCTATGACGATAGTTGTGACAAAACCCGGTATCATCATAGATGTGGTGGGATCCTACTTCTATGACAAAAAATCATGTCAGAAAATGGGCTTTTCGTCCTGGGCGGTCCGGAGACGCAGCTGCTTGACATTCTTTGGGCCATGCATGACAGAAAAAACCGTGGTAGAAGCGAGGGCGAGGAAAATATCGGGGAGTTCCCGATTACGGTGGGTGGTCGCGGGCCGAGCGATGTGCGTTTCTCTCGTACACGTACGCACGTGGGTGTGAGGCGTTGGGCTCTAACTGAACCCGAGAGAGGCGTCGCCTAACTGAACCCGAGCGATTACACTGCAGGCTACGCGTTACTGAACCCGAGCGATCGATCGATGGTGTTAACTGAACCCGATCGAGCGATTCCTTCGCTACTGCTGCAAACTGAAGCTGATCGATGCTACCTC
>NC_041387.1:536935484-536979987 GCF_002162155.2 Triticum dicoccoides | reverse complement strand
GACCCCGTGGTAGTAGAGGCCGTTGCCACTGGATGAACATGACCCCGATCGATCGAGCCGGTTGGGGTTGGATGAAGAGGACCCCGTGGAGGGCTGGATGAACAGGACCCCATGGAGGGCTGGTTGAACAGTAGCCGGTGGAGGGCTGGATGAACAGTAGCCCGTGGAGGGGTGATACGTCTCCAACGTATCTATAATTTTTGATTGTTCCATGCTATTATATTACTTGTTTTGGATGTTTATTGGCTTTACTTTACACTTTTATATCATTTTTGGGACTAACCTACTAACCGGAGGCCCAGCCCGAATTGCTATTTTTTTTTGCCTATTTCAGTGTTTCGAAGAAAAGGAATATCAAACGGAGTCCAAACGGGATGAAACCTTCGGGAGCGATCTTTTTGGAACAAATGCCAACCAGGAGACTTGGAGTGGATGTCAAGCAACAAATGAGGCGGCCACGAGGGTGCCCGACATGCCCCCTGGGGGTGGGCGCACCCGCCACCCTCATGGGCCCGTCGAGCGTCAACCAACATACTTCTTTCGCCTATATATACTCCCATACCCAGAAAACATCAAAGAGCACCACGAAAACCTAATTCCACCGCCGCAACCTTCTGTATACTCGAGATCCCATCACGGAGCCTTCGCCGGCGCTCTGCTAGAGGGGGAATCGACCATGGAGGGGCTCTACATCATCTCCAACGCCTCTCCAATGAGTTGTGAGTATTTTACCATAGACCTTCGGGTCCATAGTTATTATCTAGATGGCTTCTTCTCTCTCTTTGAATCTCAATACAAAGTTCTCCTCGATCTTCTTGGAGATCTATTCGATGTAACTCTTTTTGCGGTATGTTTGTCGAGATCCGATGAATTGTGGGTTTATGATCAAGTTTATCTATGAGAAATATTTGAATCTCCTCTGAATTATTTTATGTGTGATTAAGTTATCTTTGCAAGTCTCTTCGAATTATCAGTTTGGTTTGGCCTACTAGATTGATCTTTCTTGCAATGGGAGAAGTGCTTAGCTTTGGGTTCAATCTTGCGGTGTCCTTTCCCAGTGACAGCAGGGTCAGCAAGGCACGTATTGTATTGTTGCCATCGAGGATAAAAAGATGGGGTTTATATCATATTGCATGAGTTTATCCCTCTACATCATGTCATCTTTCTTAATGCGTTACTCTGTTCTTCTTGAACTTAATACTCTAGCTGCAGGTAGGAGTCGGTCGATGTGTGGAGTAATAGTAGTAGATGCAGAATCGTTTTGATCTACTTGTCACGGACGTGATGCCTATATACATGATCATGCCTAGATAATCTCATAACTATGCATTTTTCTATCAATTGCTCGACAATAATTTTTTCACCCACCGTAGTACTTATGCTATCTTGAGAGAAGCCACTAGTGAAACCTATGGCCCCCGGGCCTATCTTTTATCATATAAGTTTTTCATCTATCTTTTACTTGCATCTTTTACTTTCCAATCTATATCATAAAAATACCAAAAATATTTATCTTATCTTATTATCTCTATCAGATCTCACTTTCACAAGTTACTATGAAGGGATTGACAACCTGAAAGCACAAGTGCTCCCTGGGTGATTTTGGTAATTAATGTCAACATATCTCTTGTTGGACTAACACTTTTACCTAGTATGTTTCAGACAAGTTCAACAATGGAATGGCATGGACTAAAGGATGTGGAACCCCTTCTAGATGCTAAGGACAAAGGATTGGCTCAAGCTTCAAGAACAAGACTCTACATTTTCTATTTTAGTGATCCAAAGATCACATTGAGTCTATAGGAAAAGCCAATACTATCAAGGAGGGATGAGGTGTTGCTTAATGGCTTGCTTGCTCAAAATGCTTAGTGATATTCTCCAAAGCCCTCAACTACTTTCTCACATCCACATATGTCCTAAACCAAAAAGTCTATCTCGGCCCTACCGATTCTTTCTATCCGGCGCCACCGAGTTCAGATGTCTTAGCCACTGCCACAAACCCTAGGCAAATCAGTCTCATCGATAGGGATCTCGGTCTCACTGAGATGGGATTGTAATCTCTCTGTGTATGTCCATTACCAAAATCGGTCTCACCGAGTTTGAGCAATCGGTACTACCGAGATTACAATGCAAACTCTCCGGTTAGCTTATTACCAAAATCGGTCCCACCGAGTTTGTGTAATCGGCCCTACCGAGTTTGCCTGACCAACTCTCTGGTTAGCTTATTACCAAAATCGGTCCCATCGAGTTTGTGTAATCAGTCTCACCGAGATTATGTTATGCCCTAACCCTAACCATATCGGTCCTACCAAGTTGCATGTCGGTCCCACCAAAAATCCTAACTGTCACTAGATTTGCTGAATCGGTCTGACCGAGTTTATCAATTCGGTCCCACCGAGTTTGGCAAGTTGTGTGTAACGGTTAGATTTTGTGTGGAGGCTATATATAACCCTCCACCCACTCTTCATTCGTGGAGAGAGCCATCAGAGCGAACCTACACTTCCAACATACATTTTCTGAGAGAGAACCACCTACTCATGTGTTGAGGCCAAGATATTCCATTCCTACCATATGAATATTGATCTCTAGCCTTCCCCAAGTTGCTTTCCACTCAAATCTTCTTTCCACCAAATCCAAATCCTGTGAGAGAGAGTTGAGTGTTGGGGAGACTATCATTTGAAGCACAAGATCAAGGAGTTCATCATCAACACACCATTTGTTACTTCTTGGAGAGTGGTGTCTCCTAGATTGGCTAGGTGTCACTTGGGAGCCTCCGACAAGATTGTGGAGTTGAACCAAGGAGTTTGTAAGGGCAAGGAGATCACCTACTTCATGAAGATCTACCACTAGTGAGGCAAGTCCTTCGTGGGCGACGACCATGGTGGGTAAACAAGGTTGCTTCTTCGTGGACCCTTCGTGGGTGGAGCCCTCCGTGGACTCGCGCAACCGTTACCCTTCGTGGGTTGAAGTCTCCATCAACGTGGATGTACGATAGCACCACCTATCGGAACCACGACAAAAAATATCCGTATCTCCAATTGCGTTTGAATCCTCCAATCCCATCCCTTTACACTCTTGCAAGTTGCATGCTTTACTTTCTGCTGCTCATATACTCTTTGCATGCTTGCTTGTTATGTATTGTGAGTATTAAACTTGTGCCTAAACTTCACTTAAACTTAAAGAAGTTAAAAACTGCAACTTTTGGTACTTAGTGTCTAATCACCCCCCTCTAGACACCTCTTCTCAATCCTTTCAATTGGTATCAGAGCTTTGGTCTCCATTGCTTTGGTTTAAACACCATTGGAGGAAGATGGATGAGTCTACTATTGGGAGTCTTAGACATAGAGTGCCTATACTTGATGGAGAGTACTTTCATGAGTGGAAAAATGAGATGCTTGTGATTTTCAGTCAATATCATTTGAAAAAGTACATTGCTAGCCCTTGTGCACCTCATGTTGATCCTATGCATCCTACCCTTGATGAGTCAATTGACATGATTCGCAATCTTAGAACTGTTGAACTTATCACTAGAGGCTTGCCTAGAAACTTTATTGGATGCTTGCCTACTCTTTAGTGTGCCTACACCATATGGAAATTTCTTGAGGAACGTTTTCCAAATTATTCCTTGAAAAATCTAGATGAAATTCTCCATAAGTCTATTGCCTTGAGTAAGATGAATTCCAGTGATCCTATGTTTGGTGATTGTCTATTTGAGCTTACAAACCTTATGCGTGCCAAAGGAGATGTTGGAATTATTAGTGATATTATTTCCGAAGCTATTAAAATTCATAAACAAGATCATTGTCAAACTCACTCTAACGAATCACCCTCTCTAGGATTTGATCCACCACTTGACGATGTTGAACATGGATACTATGACGTGGATGATGATAGTGACTTTGATCTTGATGATGCAATGAGACACTTTGGTCTTATGACAAATCTTCGGGGATGTATGGCAGGAGGAAAGGAATGGGTTCTTGATAGTGGATGTACCGATCACATGACCGGAGATAAAGTTATGTTTCGTGAGCTTGCTGAAAACGATGGTCCTCGAAAGTATGTCACTTTCGGTGACAACTCAAAGGGTAAGGTGGTTGGCCTCGGTAAGGTGGCCATATCACATGATAGCTCCATACAAAATGTCATGCTCGTTGAATCTCTTGGATACAACTTACTTTCAGTATCTAGACTTGCTGATTTCGGTTTCAATGTCCTATTTACCAAAGTAGATTGCCAAGTGTTTCATAGAGATAATCATAAAATGGTCTTTACCGGTGTACGTAGAGGTGATCTATACATTGTTGATTTCACTAGAAAGGCTCAACCTAGAACTTGCTTTATTGCTAAATCTTCTAAAGGTTGGTTATGGCATAGACGATTAGGTCATGTTGGCATGCGAAACCTTGACAAGCTTATTAAAGGAAATCATATCCTTGGCGTTAACAATGTCATATTTGATAAGGATAGGCTTTGCAACACTTGTCAGGCAGGTAAACAGGTCGGAGGGAGGCATCCCGTGAAGAACATCATGACCACAAGGAGGCCACTCGAGCTACTTCACATGGATCTTTTTGGTCCCAATGCCTACAAAAGTCTTGATGGAAATTCTTTTGGTCTAGTTATAGTTGATGATTTTTCAAGATTTACGTGGGTGTTCTTTCTCGATGATAAATCGCAGGTTCAAAAGATCTTCAAAAACTTCGCTAGGAAAGCCCAAAATCAATTTTAAGTGAGGATCAAGAAGGTTCGCAGCGACAATGGAATGGAGTTCAAGAACGCAAATGTGGACACCTTTCTTGACGAAGAAGGGATTTCACATGAGTTCTCGGCTACATACACACGTCAACAAAATGGAGTTGTTGAGAGGAAGAACCGGACGCTCATCAAAATGGCGAGAATGATGCTTGATGAGTACGAGACGCCGAAGCATTTTTGGGCGGAAGCGGTTGAGACAGCTTGTCATGCAACAAATCGCTTGTATCTTCACAAGCTACTCGACAAGACGACATGCGAGCTTCTCACCGGTAACAAACCCCAAGTTGGATACTTTCGAGTATTCGGCTCAAAGTGCTACATTCTTGATAATCATCGTCGTTCTAAATTTGCTCCTAAGTCTCATGAAGGTTTCCTACTTGGTTATGTCTCAAACTCTCACACATACCGTGTCTACAACAATTTCACCCGAAAGGTTGAAGACACGGTAGATGTGAAGTTTGATGAATCTAATGGCTCGCAAGTAGAGCAATTGCCAATTGATGTAGGAGACAAAGACCCCTCGGAAGAAATCCAAGACTTGTCTATTGGCAAAATTCGTCCAACGGAGGTGAAGGAGAGTACCTCGTCCGTCCAAGTGGAAGCTTCTACCTCACGACAAGGTGAACCAAGAGTTGATATGGAAGCATCCACGAGTGGGACACACCAAGATGAAGAAAACGAGGAAGTGCACCAAGACGAACGCCAACAACCTCCTTCTCCACCACGACAAGAGAACGACAACGTCAACAACGAAGAAGGCCAAGAAGAAGAACAAGATGAAGAAGATGTTCAACCAAGACCCAAGCAAAAGCTTTCACGAGTTCGAGCAAGAATTGCTAAAGACCATCCCGTCGAGCAAATCTACAAAGATATCCAAACCGGGAGAATCACTCGCTCTAAAACTCGTTTAGCTAACTTTTGTGAACACTATTCATTCATCTCTAGCATTGAACCTATGAAGGCTGAAGAAGCATTGGAAGATCCGGATTGGATAAATGCCATGCATGAAGATCTACACAACTTTGAGAGAAATCAAGTTTGGACATTGGTTGAGAAGCCCGACAACAACCACAACATCATCGGTACCAAATGGGTGTTTCACAACAAGCAAGATGAAGATGGACAAGTAGTTCGCAACAAAGCACGTCACGTCTCGTCGCCCAAGGCTACACACAAGTCAAAGGTATGGACTATGGTGAGACATATGCCCCCGTTGCTAGACTTGAGTCCATTCGCATCTTACTTGCCTATGCTAATCACCATGATATCACCTTGTACCAAATGGACATTAAAAGTGCTTTTCTAAATGGTGAAATAGAGGAGGAAGTTTATGTTAAACAACCTCCCGGCTTTGTTAATCCCAAGAAACCTGATCATGTTTACAAACTGCACAAAGCTCTTTATGGTCTTAAACAAGCTCCTAGAGCATGGTATAAATGCTTGACCAAGTTTCTCATTGAAAAAGGGTTTGAAATTGGAAAAATAGATTCTACTCTTTTTACTAAAAGGGTCAATGGAGAACTATTTGTATGCCAAATTTATGTCGATGATATTATATTTGGTTCTACTAACCCTCATTTTAGTGAAAAGTTTGAGAAGCTAATGTCGGAGAAGTTTGAGATGTCTATGATGAGTGAACTCAAATTCTTTCTTGGTTTGCAAATAAAGCAAACTAAGGAAGGTACCTTTGTCTCTCAAACGAAGTACACCAAGGACTTGTTCAAGAAGTTCAATATGCAAGAATGCAAAGGTATGACTACACCCATGCCTACTAGTGGACATCTTGATTTGACCAAAGATGGTGAACCGGTCGATGAAAAGGTTTATCGCTCTATGATTGGTTCATTGTTATATCTATGTGCTTCATGTCTCGATATCATGCTAAGTGTGTGCATGTGTGCACGATATCAAGCTGCTCCTAAAGAATTTCATCTTAAGGCCGTGAAAAGGATAGTGAGATACTTAATCCATACACCAAATTTTGGCATTTGGTATCCTAAGAGGGCCTCTTTTGATCTTGTTGGCTACTCCGACTCGGACTATGCCGGTGACAAGGTTGATAGAAAGTCCACTTCGAGTACTTGTCAATTTCTTGGTAGATCTCTTGTATCTTGGTCTTCCAAGAAACAAAACTCGGTATCCTTATCCACCGCCGAAGCGGAATACATTGCCGCTGGTTCATGTTGTGCTCAATTACTTTGGATGACCCAAACTCTTAAAGATTATGGGATATATGTGAAACATGTTCCATTACTTTGTGATAATGAAAGTGCTACCAAGATTGCTCATAATCCCGTGCAACACTCTCGAACTAAGCATATTGAAGTTTGTCATCATTTCATTCGAGATCACATTGCTAAGGGTGACATTAATCTTAAGCATGTTTGCACCGAAAAGTAATTAGCGGATATATTCACTAAACCACTTGATGAGAAAGTGTTTTGCAGGTTAAGAGGTGAATTGAACATCATTGATGCTTCAAACTTGGAGTAGGAACTCCATTGGATACATGCAATACATGAGCTTATGACTAATCCTTGATATTTCTCTTATGATGATAATCTTATGTCTTGGATATATTTGCACCTTGCATGTTATCTAATCCATGTAGGTACTTGGATGAATCTAAATCTATGAGATCACAACTCACTCACATCTTGAGCAATCTCTACATCACCAAGTCTCTACACAATGGTGGATGAAGACAAGGAAGCACGAAACCATTCAAACATATCCTTTGACAAATTCTATGTTGAGTTTCATGATCGCCATTTTGGATACACAAGTGCTCTTCCTTGCAAAAACTAACCCATGTAGGTAGATGAACTCAAATTCCAAGTGGTGCTCCCAACTCTTGATGAGCTACATCAACCTTGAGCAACCCACACAAGTTCAACTACATGATCAACATCACCACCCAAGGTATGTTATTCCATCTTAGAGAAGCTTTACTCCAAGTCATGAGTCAAAGCAACTCGACAAGATGTGAATACATCAAGATGCTTAAACAAAAAATGGTAACCCCATTTTGAGCTTAAACAATGAGTATGACCTATGATCAAGTGTTCTCACTTGACTCCTAAGTCAATATACTCTAACATAGGTGACTTTGTCGCCGACCATCTCTTGATGAAGTTTTCTTGTGTTCTTTTCTGCGCTCTTGCATTTGTCTCATGCATATTTGTTTCCCCATTCAAAAAAACTTCATCTAGATTTCTCTTCTCTTCTCTTCTGTTCTGCATTCCCTGCATCCAATTCATTACAAATCTTTGAGTTAATTCCTTGCAAATCCTTGTGAGATCTTACTTGTCTAGTGAGCTGAGGTGACAAGTGTTTTCTCTGTGATGAACTCGGTCACACCGGTCTCTTCTTTTTGGTCTAACCGAATTCGTTCAGTGCAACCGAAGCATACCACTCGATGCCACTGATTTCACTACAGGAAAGACATTTTGCCACTTGTTCCTGCATTACTTTTGATCCAGCTCCACTGAATGAACCTTGTCCTCTACAAGCATCACATTTACCTTCGTGCTTTGCGCTGCGACTCAAGGACCAAACCCATTCACAACAAATTCCAGAATACCCTTCTTGGAAATTGATGTCAAAGGGGGAGAGAGAGATCACATCAAAGCTTAATCATATCTCTAGGGGGAGAGAATACTCACATCTCTAGGGGGGAGAGAATACTCAAGGAGAGAGTAATCTTCAAGGATCCCAGATGCTTGGTGTTCAAGAGGAGAGATGCCACATGTCTTCTTGAGGGGAAAGACATGTTCATATGTGCTTATTTGTATTAGCTCTGTTCATTTGTTTCTTTGAGCTCTGATTTTCTGTTCCCTATCTTCTCCCAGTATCCCATGCTAGATTCAGGGGGAGCAAGACATCTAACGGAAAGAAATTCTTTAAATTCATTGCACATCTTTACCTTTGGGGACATGTCTATATCCAATGTGGTACTTAGTACTCACTCTACATGTCCTCCCAGTCTTGGTACTCTTGTGGTTTCTTTTGTTTGCTCTGGCTAGTAGGTGCATCTGTGTTATCTAACCTTATTTTCACAGGTTCATTCCATCCTAAGCCAACTCAAGACCACAAGGTAAGTATATGCATCACAATCATGCATATGAGGAATTCTTGCTGATGTACATATTGTTTGCAAGAAGGACTCATGAGCATGAAGGTACATTTTCCATATTCACATCTATTGCTCTGATGCATATATCCAAGATACATGTAACACATTGCCTACTCTGTCATGGTTATGCTCTCACATGCTTCTCTATTCCATATTCACATGATTGCATACATGTAGGGGGAGCCTATGCATGTTACATGTCTTTCCAAAGCTTTACTTGCTATTCTTTATATCTTTATCTAAAGCTTTGATGTATGTTGTCATCAATTACAAAAAAGGGGGAGATTGAAAGCACAAGTGCTTCCTGGGTGATTTTGGTAATTAATGTCAACATATCTCTTGTTGGACTAACACTTTTACCTAGTATGTTTCAGACAAGTTCAATAATGGAATGGCATGGACTAAAGGATGTGGAACCCCTTCTAGATGCTAAGGACAAAGGATTGGCTCAAGCTTCAAGAACAAGACTCTACATTTTCTATTTTAGTGATCCAAAGATCACATCGAGTCTATAGGAAAAGCCAATACTATCAAGGAGGGATGGGGTGTTGCTTAATGGCTTGCTTGATCAAAATGCTTAGTGATATGCTCCAAAGCCCTCAACTACTTTCTCACATCCACATATGTCCTAAACCAAAAAGTCTATCTCGGCCCTACCGATTCTTTCTATCCGGCGCCACCGAGTTCAGATGTCTTAGCCACTGCCACAAACCCTAGGCAAATCGGTCTCACTGATAGGGATCTCGGTCTCACCGAGATGGGATTGTAATCTCTCTGTGTATGTCCATTACCAAAATCGGTCTCACCGAGTTTGAGCAATCGGTACTACCGATATTACAATGCAAACTCTCCGGTTAGCTTATTACCAAAATCGGTCCCACCGAGTTTGTGTAATCGGCCCTACCGAGTTTGCCTGACCAACTCTCTGGTTATCTTATTACCAAGATCGGTCCCACTGAGTTTGTGTAATCGATCTCACCGAGATTACGTTATGCCCTAACCCTAACCATATCGGTCCTACCAAGTTGCATGTCGGTCCCACCGAAAATCCTAACGGTCACTAGATTTGCTGAATCGGTCTGACCGAGTTTATCAATTCGGTCCCACCGAGTTTGGCAAGTTGTGTGTAATGGTTAGATTTTGTGTGGAGGCTATATATACCCCTCCACCCACTCTTAATTCATGGAGAGAGCCATCAGAACGAACCTACACTTCCAGCATACATTTTCTGAGAGAGAACCACCTACTCATGTGTTAAGGCCAAGATATTCCATTCCTACCATATGAATCTTGATCTCTAGCCTTCCCCAAGTTGCTTTCCACTCAAATCTTCTTTCCACCAAATCCAAATCCTGTGAGAGAGAGTTGAGTGTTGGGGAGACTATCATTTGAAGCACAAGAGCAAGGAGTTCATCATCAACACACCATTTGTTACTTCTTGGAGAGTGGTGTCTCCTAGATTGGCTAGGTGTCACTTGGGAGTCTCTGACAAGATTGTGGAGTTGAACCAAGGAGTTTGTAAGGGCAAGGAGATCGCCTACTTCGTGAAGATCTACCGCTAGTGAGGCAAGTCCTTCGTGGGCGACGACCATGGTGGGATAGACAAGGTTGCTTCTTCGTGGACCCTTCGTGGGTGGAGCCCTCTGTGGACTCGCGCAACCGTTACCCTTCATGGGTTGAAGTCTCCATCAACGTGGATGTACGATAGCACCACCTATCGGAACCACGACAAAAAACATCCATGTCTCCAATTGCGTTCGAATCCTCCAATCCCACCCCTTTACACTCTTGCAAGTTGCATGCTTTACTTTTCGCTGCTCATACACTCTTTGCATGCTTGCTTGTTATGTATTGTGAGTATTAAACTTGTGCCTAAACTTCACTTAAACTTAAAGAAGTTAAAAACTGCAACTTTTGGTACTTAGTGTCTAATCACCCCCCCTCTAGACACCTCTTCTCGATCCTTTCACAACCCCTTTATTGCGTTGGTTGCAAGGTTCTTGTTTGTTTGTGTAGGTGCGTGGGACTTTTGAGGAGCCTCCTACTAGATTGATACCTTGGCTCTCAAAAATTGAGGGAAATACTTACGCTACTTTGCTGCATCACCCTTTCCTCTTCAAGGAAGACTAACGCAGTGCTCAAGAGGTAGCAAGAAGGATTTCTAGCACTGTTGCCGGGAAGGTCTTCGCTCAAGTCAAGACATACCAAGTACCCATCAAAAACTCATTTCCCTCGCATTATATTATTTGCCATTTGTCTCTCGTTTTCCTCTCCCCCACTTCACCCTTGCCGTTTTATTCGCCCTCTCTTTCCCTATCTCCTCTCTCTTTCGCTTGCCTTTTTGTGTGCTTGTGTGTTGGATTGTTTGTCACGATGGCGCAAGATAATACCAAATCGTGTGACTTTTCCAATACCAATAATAATGATTTCCTTAGCACTCCAATTGCTCCTCTTAATGATGTTGAATCTTGTGAAATCAATGCTGCTTTGCTGAATCTTGTTATGAAAGATCAATTCTCTGGCCTTTGTAGTGAAGATGCCGCTACTCATCTAAACAACTTTGTTGATTTATGTGATATGAAAAGAAGAAAGATATGAATAATGATATTGTTAAATTGAAGTTATTTCCGTTTTCACTTAGAGATCATGCTAAAAACTTGGTTTTCGTCTTTGCCTAAGAATAGTATTGATTCATGGAATGAGTGCAAAGATGCTTTTATCTCTAAGTATTTTCCTCCCGCTAAGATCATCTCTCTTAGGAATGATATTATGAATTTTAAAGAACATGATCATGAGCATGTTTCCCAATCTTGGGAAAGAATGAAATTAATGATTCGCAATTGCCCTACTCATGGTTTGAACTTATGGATGATCATACAAAAGTTTTATGCCGGATTGAATTTTGCTTCTAGAAATCTTTTAGATTCGGCCGCGGGAGGCACTTTTATGGAAATCACCTTAGGAGAAGCTACTAAACTCCTTGATAACATTATGGCTAATTATTCTCAATGGCACACCGAAAGATCTACTAGTAAAAAAGTGCATGCTATAGAAGAAATTAATGTTTTGAGTGGAAATATGGATGAACTTATGAAATTGTTTGCTACTAAGAGTGCTCCTATTGATCCTAATGATATGCCTTTGTCTACTTTGATTGAGAATAATAATGAATCTATGGATGTGAATTTTGTTGGTAGGAATAATTTTGGTAACAATGCTTATAGAGGAAACTTTAATCCTAGACCGTTTCCTAGTAATTCCTCTAATAAATATGGTAATTCCTACAACAAATCTTATGGAAATTTTAATAAGATGCCCTTTGATTTTGAGAATAGCATTAAAGAATTTATGATCTCTCAAAAGAATTTTAATGCTTTGCTTGAAGAAAAATTGCTTAAAGTTGATGAATTGGCTAGGAACGTTGATAGACTTTCTCTTTATGTTGATTCTTTGAAACTTAGATCTATTCCACCTAAGCATGATATCAATGAGTCTCTCAGAGCCATGAGAAGTTCCATTGATGAGTGCAAAGAAAGAACCGCTAGATTGCATGCTAAGAAAGATTGCTTTGTAAAAGCGTGTTCTTCTAGTCACCATGAAAATAATGATGAAGATCTAAAAGTTATTGATGTATCCCCTATTAAATCCTTGTTTTGAAATATGAATCTTGATAATGATGGGACTGGAGATGAGTCAACTTTAGTTAAAAGGCGTCCCAATAATTCGGAGTTCTTAGATCTTTATGCTAAATTTGGTAAAGGTGGGATTGGAGAGGTCAAGACTTTAAATAACATTGAACCCACTATTATGGATTTCAAGGAATTTAATTATGATAATTGTTCTTTAATAGATTGTATTTCCTTGTTGCAATCCGTGTTGAATTCTCCTCATGCTTATAGTCAAAATAAAGCTTTTACCAAACATATTGTTGATGGCTTGATGCAATCTTATGAGGAAAAACTTAATTTGGAAGTTTCTATACCTAGAAAACTTTACATGAGTGGGAACCTACTATAAAGATTAAAATTGAAGACCATGAGTGCTATGTTTGTGTGATTTGGGTGCTAGTGTTTCTATGATTCCGAAAACTTTATGTGATGTGCTAGGTTTCCATGATTTTGATGATTGCTCTTTAAACTTGCATCTTGCGGATTCCACCATTAGGAAACCTATGGGAAGGATCAATGATGTTCTTATTGTTGCAAATAGGAATTATGTGCCCGTAGATTTTATCGTTCTTGATATAGATTGCAATCCTTCATATCCTATTATTCTTGGTAGACCTTTCCTTAGAATGATTGGTGCAATTATTGATATGAAGGAAGGGAGTATTAGATTCCAATTTCCATTAAGGAAAGGCATGGAACACTTTCCAAGAAAGAAAGTTAAATTACCTTATGAATCTATCATGCGAGCTACTTATGAATTTAATGCCAAAGATGGAACTACTTAGATCTATCCTTGCTTTTATGCCTAGCTAGGGGCGTTAAACGATAGCGCTAGTTGGGAGGCAACCCAATTTTGTTTTTGTTTCTTACTTTTTGCTTCTGTTTAGTACTCCCTCCGTCCCATAATGTAAGACGTTTTTTAACACTACACTAGTGTCAAAAAACGTCTTACATTATGAGACAGAGGGAGTAATAAATATTTCATCTAGCTTCTGTTTAGATGTGTTTTCATGTTTTAATTAGTGTTTGTGCCAAGTAGAACCTATAGGATAACCTACGGTGATAGTTAATTTGATTTTGCTGAAAAACAGAAATTTTTGCACGCACTAAAATAGTTTTAGTAAATCACCGAAACGTGATTTTGCGTTTATTCTTTTTGCTGTATATCAATAGACAAATTTTACAGGACTTCCTATTTTTGTAGTATTTTTAGAGTTCCAGAAGTATTCTAAAGTTTCAGATTGCAACAGACTGTTCTGTTTTTGACAGATTCTATTTTTCGTGTGTTGTTTGCTCATTTTGATGCATCTATGGCTAGTATCGGGGGGTATGAACTATAGAGAAGTTGGAATACAGTAGGTTTAACACCAATATAAATAAAGAATAAGTTCATTACAGTATCTTATGTGGTGGTTTTCTTTCTTTCACTAACGGAGCTTATGAGATTTCTTGTTGAGTTTTGTGTTGTGAAGTTTTCAAGTTTTGGGTAAGGATTTGATGGACTATGGAATAAGGAGTGGAAAAATCCTAAGCTTGGGGATGCCCATGGCACCCCAAGATATTCAAGGATAACCAAAAGCCTAAGCTTGGGGATGCCCCGGAAGGCATCCCCTCTTTCGTCTTCGTCTATCGGTAACTTTACTTGGAGCTATATTTTTATTCGCCACATGATATGTGTTTTGCTTGGAGCATCTTGTATGATATTAGTCTTTTCTTTTTAGATTTCCACAATCATCCTTGCTGTACACACCCTTTGGGAGAAATCCACATGATTTGGAATTTATTAGAATACTCTATGTGCTTCACTTATACCTTTTGAGCTAGATAGTTTTGCTCTAGTGCTTCACTTATACCTTTTAGAGCACGTCGGTGGTTTAATTTTCTAGAAATTGTTGATCTCTCATGCTTCACTTATATTATTTTGAGAGTCTTTTACAACAATATTTTCAATGGTTATAAAATTGGTCCTAGAATGATGAGCATCCAAGTTGGGTATAATAAAAACTATCATAGGAAGTGAAATTGGATGCTATGATTAATTTGATGCTTGATAATTGTTTTGAGATATAGAGGTGGTGATATTAGAGTCATGCTAGTTGGGTAATTGTGAATTTAAAGAATACTTGTGTTGAAGTTGGCAAGTCCCGTAGCATGCACGTATGGTAACCGTTGTGTAACAAATTTGAAACATGAGGTGTTCTTAGTTGTCATCCTTATGAGTGGCGGTCCGGGACGAGCGATGGTATTTTCCTACCAATCTATCCCCCTAGGAGCATGCGCGTAGTGCTTGGTTTTTGATGACTTGTAGATTTTTGCAATAAGTATATGAGTTCTTTATGACTAATTTTGAGTCCATGGATTATACGCACTTTTACCTTTCCATCATTGCTAGCCTCTTCGGTACCGTGCATTGCCCTTTCTCACCTTGAGAGTTGGTGCAAACTTTGCCGGTGCATCCAAACCCCGTGATACGATACGCTCTATCACACATAAACCTCCTTATATCTTCCTCAAAACAGCCACCATACCTACCTATTATGGCATTTCCATAGCCATTCCGAGATATATAGCAATGCAACTTTCCACCGTTCCGTTCATCATGGCACGCATCATCATTGTCATGTTGCCTTGCATGATCATGTAGTCGACATCATATTGTGGCAAAGCCACCTTCATAATTTTTCATACATGTCACTCTTGATTTATTGCCCATCTCGGTACACCGCCGGAGGC
Organism: Triticum dicoccoides; assembly: GCF_002162155.2. Lineage (NCBI taxonomy): Eukaryota > Viridiplantae > Streptophyta > Magnoliopsida > Poales > Poaceae > Triticum > Triticum dicoccoides. The sequence goes on along the minus strand of NC_041387.1, from coordinate 536,964,693 downwards.
ATTCATATAGAGTCATATCATGTTCTAGTTTTGAGTTGTAAATATATAGAAGTGTGATGATCATCATTATTAGAGCATTGTCCCTTAAAAAAAGGGAAGGACAAAAAAAGGGGAAGGCCAAATAAAAAAAAGGCCCCCCAAAAAAGGGGGGGGGGACAATGCTACTATCTTTTTCCACACTTGTGCTTCAAAGTAGCACCATGTTCTTCATATAGAGAGTCTCATTTGTTGTCACTTTCATATACTAGTGGGAATTTTTCATTATAGAACTTGGCTTGTATATTCCAACGATTGGCTTCCTCAAAATGCCCGAGGTCTTCGTGAGCAAGCAAGTTGGATGCACACCCACTAGTTTCTTTTGTTGAGCTTTCATACATTTATAGCTCTAGTGCATCCATTGCATGGCAATCCCTACTCCTCATGTTGACATCAATTTATGGGCATATCCATAGCCGGGTTATTAGCCTTGTTAGCATGATACTTTCTCCTTTTTTGTCTTCTCCACACAACCTCCATCATCATATTCTATTCCACCCATAGTGCTATATCCATGGCTCATGCTCATGTATTGCGTGAAAGTTGAAAAAAGTTTGAGAATGCTAAAGTATGAAACAATTGCTTGGCTTGTCATCGGGGGTGTGCAAGATGAGAGCACTCTTGTTTGACGAAAATGGAGCATGACCAAACTAATTGCTTTGTTAGTATGCTTGAAGTATTAATATTTCTTATATCAATATGAACTTTTATTTTGAATCATTTGGATCTGAACATTCATTCCACAATAAAGAAAATTACATTAAGAATTATGCTAGGTAGCATTCCACATCAAAAATTCTGTTTTTATCATTTACCTACTCGAGGACGAGCAGGAATTAAGCTTGGGGATGCTTGATACATCTCCAACGTATCTATAATTTTGATTGTTCCATGCTATTATATTACCTATTTTGGATGTTTATGGGCTTCACTTTACACTTTTATATCATTTTTGGGACTAACCTACTAACCGGAGGCCCAGCCCGAATTGCTGTTTTTTGCCTATTTCAGTGTTTCGAAGAAAAGGAATATCAAATAGAGTCCAAACGGGATGAAACCTCCGGGAGCGATCTTTTTGGAACAAATGCCAACCAGGAGACTTGGAGTGGACGTCAAGGAACAAACGAGGCGGCCACGAGGGTGCCCGGCGTGCCCCCTGGGGGTGGGCACGCCCCCACCCTCGTGGGCCCCTTGAGCATCAACCGGCATACTTATTTCACCTATATATACTCCCGTACCCTGAAAACATCGGAGAGCACCACGAAAACCTAATTCCACCTCCGCAACCTTTTGTATCCGCGAGATCCCATCTTGGAGCCTTCGCCGGCGCTCCGCTGGAGGGGGAATCGACCACGGAGGGCGTCTACATCATCTCCAAGGCCTCTCCAATGAGTTGTGAGTAGTTTACCACAGACCTTCGGGTCCATAGTTATTAGCTAGATGGCTTCTTCTCTCTCTTTGAATCTCAATACAAAGTTCTCCTCGATCTTCTTAGAGATCTATTTGATGTAACTCTTTTTGCGGTGTGTTTGTCGAGATCTGATGAATTGTGGGTTTATGATCAAGTTTATCTATGAGAAATATTTGAATCTCCTCTGAATTCTTTTATGTGTGATTAAGTTATCTTTGCAAGTCTCTTCGAATTATCAGTTTGGTTTGGCCTACTAGATCGATCTTTCTTGCAATGGGAGAAGTGTTTAGCTTTGGGTTCAATCTTGCGGTGTCCTTTCCCGGTGACAGCAGGGGCAGCAAGGCACGTATTGTATTGTTGCCATCGAGGATAAAAAGATGGGGTTTATATCATATTGCATGAATTTATTCCTCTACATCATGTCATCTTTCTTAATGCGTTGCTCTGTTCTTCTTGAACTTAATACTCTAGATGCAGGCAGGAGTCGGTCTATGTGTGGAGTAATAGTAGTAGATGCAGAATCGTTTCGATCTACTTATCACGGACGTGATGCCTATATACATGATCATGCCTAGATAATCTCATAACTATGCACTTTTCTATCAATTGCTCGACAGTAATTTGTTCACCCACCGTAGTACTTATGCTATCTTGAGAGAAGCCACTAGTGAAACCTATGGCCCCCGGGTCTATCTTTTATCATATAAGTTTTTCATCTATCTTTTATCTGTATCTTTTACTTTCCAATCTATATCATAAAAATACCAAAAATATTTATCTTATCTTATTATCTCTAACAGATCTCACTTTTGCAAGTTACCGTGAAGGGATTGACAACCCCTTTATTGCGTTGGTTGTGAGGTTCTTGTTTGTTTGTGTAGGTGTGTGGGACTTTTGAGGAGCCTCCTACTGGATTGATACCTTGGTTCTCAAAAACTGAGGGAAATACTTACGCTACTTTGCTGCATCACCCTTTCCTCTTCAAGGAAACCAATGCAGTTCTCAAGAGGTAGCAAGGGGTGGTTGAACAGGACCCCGTGGAGAGGGCTAGTTGAACAGTAGTAGGTGGAGTAGCACGCGGTGGAGGCTGGATGAACAGGAGCCCGTGGATGAACAGTCGTAGGTGGAGGCTGGAGGAGGTCGACGGCGGACGAACAGTAGCCTGTGGAGGCTGGAGGAGGTCGACGGTGGAGATGAACAATATCTCGTGGAGTCCCGTTTTGCGGTACACCACACCCCTCCCGATGTACAGAACCCTCATTTCGACCGTAGCGCTCCAACACAAGTCCGTTTCCTTCGTTTTGCGATACACCACACCCCTCCCGATCAACAAGACCCCGTTTCGACCGTAGGAGGTCCAACAAAAGTCCGTTTCCTCTATTTTGCGGTATGCTAGACCCCTCCCGATGAACAGGTTCCCGTTTCGACCGTGGCCAGTCGAACACAAGGCCGTTTCCTCCATTTTGCGGTATGTGTCGGTGTCAAAACCGGCGGATCTCGGGTAGGGGGTCCCGAACTGTGCGTCTAGGCGGATGGTAACAGGAGACGAGGGACACGATGTTTTACCCAGGTTCGGGCCCTCTCGATGGAGGTAAAACCCTACGTCCTGCTTGATTAATATTGATGATATGGGTAGTACAAGAGTGGATCTACCACGAGATCAAGGAGGCTAAACCCTAGAAGCTAGCCTATGGTATGATTGTTGTAATGTATGTTGTCCTACGGACTAAAGCCCTCCGGTTTATATAGACACCGGAGGAGGCTAGGGTTACACACAGTCGGTTACAATGGTAGGAGATCTACATATCCGTATTGCCAAGCTTGCCTTCCACGCCAAGGAAAGTCCCATCCGGACACGGGACGGAGTCTTCAATCTTGTATCTTCATAGTCTTGGAGTCCGGCGGACGATGATAGTCCGGCTGTCCGGACACCCCCTAGTCCAGGACTCCCTCAGTAGCCCCTGAACCAGGCTTCAATGACGATTAGTCCGGCGCGCATAATGTTCGGCATTGCAAGGCGGGTTCCTCCCTTGAATAATCCAGAGAAGATCATGAACACCAGGATAGTGTCCGGCTCTACAAAATAAATTCCACATTCCACCGTAGAGAGAATAAAATGTACACCAGTCCAATCTGCTGACGTATTATGCGGCGTGACATCACACCGCTACCAGGCTTTTACACGTCTTGTCGAAGCAGAGATTGTGTTCCCCTTATTCCGGGATTCTCATCAATACGTGTGTGGGTAACCCAACCGTTCCCATCGCCATGCCTCCTCTATCGAAGGTGAATCCCAAACGGTCACGGAGACGACTCTTGGTATTTTCCCCCTTTATAAGAGGATGAAGGCTCGTTCTTTTTCTTCAATCTCGCATCGAATCTCCTCCTTTGCTCCCAGTTCCAACACCCAGAGCCTCAGATTCGAGCGCTTCGGATTCCCAACCATGTCCGGCTCCGACCTCCAGGGCCGGTGGATGCCCTCCTCCGTCACGGAGGAGGACGTATTGAAGCTGCGTGAGGCCAAGTACCTGTCCTACGAGATTTCACACAGGTTGCCTGCTCAAGGGCAGGCCGTGCCCGCCCCCAAGCCCAGCGAATACGTTGTCTTCGTATCCCACCTCCGTCGGGGTTTAGGCTTCCCGACGGACCCCTTCGTGAGAGGGCTCATGTTCTACTACGGGCTGGACTTTCACAATTTGGCTCCGAAGTCCATCCTCCATATCTCCGCATTCATTATCGTCTGCGAAGCCTTCCTCCGCGTCACTCCCCACTTCGGCCTGTGGCTGAAGACCTTCAATGTGGAGCCGAAGATGATCGGGGGGCGTCAAGCGGAGTGCGGCGGGGAGGCCATAAGCAAAAAGGCCGACGCCCCGTGGCCCAAGGGTTCCTTCTAAGAGGAACTCGGATCGTGGCAGCAGGAGTGGTTCTATATCACCGCTCCGAAGGGCAGCAAGCAAAAGCCGCCTCCTTCATTCCGCCCGAGACCTCCATGCCGACTGATGTCATGGGTCAACCAAGGGCTCAATTGGGGGCCGTCCGAAGACGTGTCCTTATTGCAGGGCCGGATTCGAGACCTCCAGGCGAGGGAGATCAATCTGGTCGTGGTGATGCAAGTTATGCTAATCAGGCATCTTCTGCCCTGCAAACGCCGTCCTCTCCGTCTATGGGAGTTCAACCCGGAGGGACCTCGGATTCTCCAACACTTCATGGGTGCGACACCCGTGGAGATGTACAAGTTGTTCTTCGGACCGCAGGTAGCGTGCCCGGAATTGGCCGAGGACGCAGGCCTAAGCCGCAGTCGCCCGGATACACAGGTAAATAGCTCAGAGTCCGGACGCTCTGTTTATCTGCTTTTCTAGAGTTCGCCTCCTGACCCATTACTCTTCACAGGAGTGGGTAGCTCGATCGAGGCTGATAAGGTGTCCGGCCCCCCTCCCAGAGACCGCACTGGAGCCCGTGCTGGTCAGAATGTTGGAGGTCGCACCCATGGAAGGGAGCGATGGGGAAAATAGACGAGCTGTTATTTCGCCCAAAGGGGCGTCTGAAGAGGGGGGAATCAAAAACCCCTCCTTCCAGGGGGAGAAGAGGACTGCCTCCGAAAATCCGGAGGCCAAAGCCCCTAAACGGGGGAAGAGATCTTCACCGGGGGGTCCGGCGTCCGGGGAGAATCCGGACGTACAATCATCGCCGAAGGATCAGCCCTCCAGCGAGCCGTGAGTATGAAAAGGGGAGTTAGTTAGTAAGGAAATACCTCCATTTGTGCTTCTGTGGGTAACCGAAATATTTATCTTGCAGTTCGGATCTGTAGCCTTCTCAGATGAGTTCATCTTCGGGGGACCTTCTTCCGGAGATGATGGAGAGCGAAACGCCTCCGTCTGCTGCGCCGTCAGATAAGGTAGACGAGCCTGAAGTATCGTCACGGAGGGTATCCCCGAGTCCTGAGGGGCCAGATAGTTCGGCACCCGCTAGTATCCGGCCGGGAGAACTGAAGAATCTGCTTGAGAGGGCGTCCATCTCAGAAGATCACCGTGCGTTGATGCGTATGGTGATTGGAAGGATTTCGTCTGCCGAGAGCGGATTGCACAATGCCGCTATGAGTTTGCTGGCGGGGTTTGAGGTACGCGAGAATAACGCACCCCTTTGTCTGTTAACAGTTTTGCACATAAAAATGCGCCCTGTATAGATAGTAGCCCCTGAGACTCGGTAGGTTGTCGAAAACGACAGCGTGCCGAGGATCAAAATCGCAAGGAATGAATGTCTCCATTCCTATGCAGGTGGCGGATAGTCCGAGGGCTAGCCGGACTAGTGGAGTTGCCGAGTTGATGCGGCAACTAGACGTGGCGGATGCGGACATTGCACTTCTCAACCGGCGACTTGACGAGTCGCAAGGTAAATGAGTTCTCCGCAGTCGCTTTATTAAGGGGGTCAAAGCCCTCCTCTGATAAATTATATGCTGTTTGTACAGACGGTGCTGCTGCTGTGGAGAGCCTTCGGGCCGAACTTGCTCAAGCTAAGGAGCAAGCCCGAAGGAGTGAAGCGGCTGCCTCGAGGGCGGCCGAGGAGTTGAAAGCCGAAAAGGCTGCACACTGCCTAAGTAGGGAAGAGATGGCTGAATTGGCCGTGAAATTAAAAGATGCTGCCGACCGCAATGAGGCTCTTGAAAAGGAGCGCTTATCGGAGCGGGAAGAGCTGAGGAAGGCCACCGCCGAGGCCAAGGATGCCCGTTCTGCAATGCGGGCCATGAAGGAGGAGCTGCGCCAAGCTGGAGATATCGTGGCTGGCAAGCCTTATCTGCTGCGTCGCCGGTTTATGGATCAAAAGTATGCTCAGTTTGGCCAGCTGTGGAGTCCGGAGGATCCGTATATGGACTTAGCGGCAAGTGCGGCTGATGCCATTGAGCACTTCCGGAGCCAGAAGGATCACAAGACGGAAGAGCTATTTTGGTCTCAATTCTGTAGTCCGGATCGCTCACTTCCGTTGACTGACCGGTTGGCCGAATGGGCCGAGCTAAATAGATTGTCCGGACTTGCCATGACTGACATCGTGGCTCATGTCTGGCCAGAGAGGCCCAAGGCGACGAGCTACTTCGGCTTACTGCAGCAATTTCTTGGAGCGGTGCCGCATATCAAGGAGATGAAGCGGTCGGCCTGCATCGAAGGCCGCGGATGGCTCTTGCCCGTGTGAAGGCACATTGGACAGAGATGGATGCCACCGCTGTTGCCGCCCAGGGTTCGGATGAAAGCCGGCTCCCCGCCGAGCACTATTTCGGGGAAGTTATGCGTGGCGCTCGTGTAATAGAGTCGCAGTGCTCAAAAAATGTCACGTTCAAATGAACGTTTTAGCTTGTAAGACGATGATTATGCTATAACTGCTTTTTATACTTGTGCGTCCCAAGTAGTAAAACTTCTCCTATGCGGCCGTTTACGTATACGTTTGTATAACCTGAAAGATTGCAGTCTTCGGCTTCAGCCCCCACGCACAAGGTGCGGGGGTGTTCGCAAAAAATAGCGCATTTTCACATTTAATCCGACGCCTCGGTCCTGTTAAGGAGGTGGTAGCGTAGCAAGCGAGGCAATCCGAACTATAATGCTTTATCACTTTCACTTAGCCAGTGGAGTTCGAGGGTGGGGCTACGATATAGCCCCTGGGGGCACCGCACTTCTCCGAGTTCGGGGCGCATGTGTGCTTGACCGGGAAACGGTCCTTCGTCAAAGCGGGGAATTCTAAACATTCCGGTGGTCGATCGAGTGGTTGACCAGTCTCTCGCTATGTCATGACAGTCAGTTTTCGGCTTTCTCTACTGAGGTGCTCGCCCAGCCGAACTGGGGCACAATCGCAGTAGTTCTCCTGGTGCCGCGTTAGCCGATGATACGGAACGTAAGGCAGCAAAACACAGGAGCCGGGCAAACCCAACATTTGACCAAAGACATGATTCAGAGCTGATGCATATAATGCCTACTCGAGACGCCGAACACTCCCTAAGATGTTCGGTCTTTATAATAATGGGCAGAACAATGCCCTAAGCCCCTAGTGTCCAGGTACGGGCATGGTCTTCTGCCGCGGACGATGCCAAAACGTCAGGCTCCGCTTTGGCTATAGGAAGAAACCAAGGAAGAATAACAACAAGAGACAGTAAAAAGGTTTACGCAGGGTCTTAACCTGAAAAGAATCCTCACAACGGGTCCCTACTGCACGTCTGCGCCTGTGTCTCCGTTGCGCTGTTATCCTGGACGGGTATGCACGTTGTTCATCTGTAAAAAGAGAGGAATGCTTAGTTTGAAAACAATTCGTGCAAAAAATATATGTGTAAAAGAAGAAATATAAATAAGTAAAGCGGGGTTTGAATGAACCCGCGTTTGTTTGTGCGCGCAGCCCCCTGTGAAGAGGTGTGCGGCTAGGGAACCCGTAGCCTACTGAAGCCGGACTCGTCTATCCAAGTCCGGGGTCTTTAAGTGACCCTCGCACCAAAATGGTGCCACGTGGACCGGGCAACTTGAGTGTAAGAGACGCGTAATGCGGTATGGCATTGAAGCGGACAAAAGCCTTTCGTCCCAAGAGTGCTTGATATCCACTTTTAAATGGGGCGATATGAAAAATTAGTTTTTCACGCCGAAAATTGTTCGGTGATCCAAACACGACTTCTAGTAATAGGGAGCCTGTGCACTTGGCGTAAGGGCTTGGCGTCACTCCTTTGAAGGAAGTGCGGCTGTGTCGAATTTTGGTAGGGTCTATCCCCATCCTACGGATTGTGTTTGAATACAGCAGGTTTAAGTCGCTGCCTCCGTCCATTAGGACTTTAGTAAATTGTAATCCGTCGATTATGGGATTCAATATCAGGGTAGTCCGTCCTGCGTTTCGAACGCTTCTGGAATAGTCCAGGTGGTCGAAAGTGATTGGTTTTGATATCCAATCTCTATGGTCTGCTGGGTTGTACCATGCGAGGCTCTTTTTAGGAAGTGCCGCACTATTTTTCCGTATTATCACATGAAGTGAGTTTACTTCTTTGACCTCTTGTGGGAAAGTCTTTTGTTTTCCGGTGCTCTACTGGTGGGGTTTATCGTCTTCGCTTGACGCGTCGAGCCCCTTGTGTTCGGCGTTTAGTCGGCCGGACTGTTTAAAAACTCAACAATCCATGTGGGTGTGGTTTGCAGGCCTTCCGGGGGTACTGTGGATTTGACATATCTGACCCAAAATCTTGTTTAAGTTGGACAGCTCATCGCCGTCATCCTTAAGAGGCGTTGTTTTGTTGTTTGGCCGCGAGCTTTTGAATCCGGCGTTGACTGCCGTGCTCTTTGGGCTTTTCTCTTTATTCCGGCGCTGCTCTTTTCTGCGCCGTGATTTTCCGTTTCCATCTCTTATCTCGGATGTACTTGGGTCGCTGGTGCTGCATCTTGCTAGCCAGCTATCCTCTCCCGCACAGAAGCGGGTCATGAGGCTTGTTAGCGCGGACATTGTCCTTGGTTTCTCTTGGCCGAGGTGTCTGGCAAGCCATTCGTCTCGGACATTGTGTTTAAAAGCTGCTAAGGCTTCGGCGTCCGGACAGTCGACTATTTGGTTCTTTTTGGTGAGGAACCTGTTCCAGAATTTGCGCGCTGACTCTCCGGGCTGTTGAGTTATATGACTTAAATCATCTGCATCCGGAGGGCGGACATAAGTCCCTTGAAAATTTGCTCTAAACACTTCCTCGAGCTCTTCCCAACTTCCCACAGTGTTTTCTGGGAGGCTTTTAAGCCAATGACGGGCTGGCCCTTTGAGCTTGAGGGGTAGGTATTTTATGGCGTGGAGATCATCTCCTCTGGCCATGTGTATATGTACTATGTAATCTTCTATCCAGACTCCAGGGTCTGTTGTTCCATCATAGGCCTCTATGTTTATGGGTTTAAATCCTGCCGGGAATTCGTGGTCCAGCACCTCATCGGTGAAACATAGTGGGTGTGCGGCGCCCCTGTATTTGGGTGTGCCACTATCTTCGGACACTTGATGTGTTGCCTTGCTTCCTGGGGCCTTCTTCTTTGGCCCGTAGATGGACCTGACTGGGCCATCTGTCTTTCCAGGTTCATTAGTTGGTTTATGTGTGGCGCCGCTTTCAGAATTTGGCCTATCATCTGGCCGTCTATCCAACCAGGCAGCCTCTTTATTTTTTGACGGTGGAGGCTCTATGGCCTCCTCGTCAAATTCTGGTAGCAGCTTGCGCTTCGGGTAGCTCTTTGATTGGTGGCCATTGCCGTATTTATCCGCGGTTTTGAGAACTTTGCTCCATCTCATTCTGAGTGTGTCTTCCGCTGTTTTGAGCTTCCGCTTTTCCTTCTTCAGGCTTCTTGCAGTGTTGACGAGTCTTTTCCGAAGGTTTTTGCTCTCCGGCGGCGTGTCTAGCATGAGATCGTCCGGACTGTCGTTTTCGCCGGGCCTGGACTGATTATCTGACTCGTCATGTTCGGACGGTTGCTTATCTGCATGTTCGTCGTCCACTTGTGAGCCCTGCTGTATTACGGGCTCCTTAGGAGCGTTGTTGTTGTCGAGGCGGGGCTTAGGGCGGCATCTGCGTCGCTGTTTTGGTTGTTTATCGGCGGGGTTATCTTCTACCGCGGCCCGTTGGTCCTTGTTATCGCTCTCTTTTGGGGTATCCACCATGTATATGTCATATGACGAGGTGGTCCTCCCGTGCCCTATAGGCATTGTTTCTTGTTCGTCTCCGTCATCGTCGTCTATACCATCGATGTCTTCGGAGTCGTAGTCTGGCATGTCGGTTAGATCGTCGACAGTGGCTACAAAGTGGGTGGTGGGTGGGCTCTGAATTTCTTCGTCGTCCGTACCCCAACCATCCTGGCCATAGTCCGGCCAGGACTCTCCCGATAACGAGAGATGCTTTAACGAATTTAGGATGTCGCCCAAGGGCGAGTGTTGGAAGATGTCCGCGGCGGTGAATTCCATAACCGGCACCCAATCCGAATCGATTGGTAGGGGCGCGGGAGGTTCAGAGTCCGGCAAGGAGTCCGGAACCTCGGAATCATGAGTTTCGCGGGGGAAAAGATTAGCGTTCGGCTCCATCGCCGTGGAAGTTGAAGCCCCCAAGGCGGTGTCCCTTCACCAATCCTCGGTCTGGGCGATTGGCTCCGGACTAACGGCCGAAGCGGATTCGTGTGCGGCCACTAAGGCACTGTCCGGCGGCAGAGCTAGATCACGCCCATCGTAACAGTGCGGCTCGCCTGGTTGTGGCTCGAGCCCGTCGAAGATCAAGTCTCCGCGGACGTTGGCCGTGAAGTTTAGACTTCCGAATCTGACCTGACGGCCAGGGGCGTAGCTTTCGATCTGCTCCAGATGGCCAAGCGAATTAGCCCGCAGTGCGAAGCCGCCGAATACGAAGATCTGTCCGGGGAGAAAAGTCTCCCCCTGGACAGCGTTGTTGGTTGGAGATGCCATCGGGCCTATCGGTGACGGCACAGAGGAACTCTCAATGAAAGCACCAATGTCGGTTTCAAAACCGGCGGATCTAGGGTAGGGGGTCCCGAACTGTGCGTCTAGGCGGATGGTAACAGGAGACGAGGGACATGATGTTTTACCCAGGTTCGGGCCCTCTCGATGGAGGTAAAACCCTACGTCCTGCTTGATTAATATTGATGATATGGGTAGTACAAGAGTGGATCTACCACGAGATCAAGGAGGCTAAACCCTAGAAGCTAGCCTATGGTATGATTGTTGTAATGTATGTTGTCCTACGGACTAAAGCCCTCCGGTTTATATAGACACCGGAGGAGGCTAGGGTTACACAGAGTCGGTTACAATGGTAGGAGATCTACATATCCGTATTGCCAAGCTTGCCTTCCACGCCAAGGAAAGTCCCATCCGGACACGGGACGGAGTCTTCAATCTTGTATCTTCGTAGTCTTGGAGTCCGGCGGACGATGATAGTCCGGCTGTCCGGACACCCCCTAGTCCAGGACTCCCTCAGTATGCCAGGCCTCGTTTCCATCGGCTGTTCCGTCCAAGCCGGTTGGCTCCCGATGAACAACACGTGTTCCATTGCCTCCCGATGAACACGGCGCATTCTATTGGCTCCCCATGAACACGATGACGATGCAGTTTCTCCGTTCCGATCCAGCCATGTACATGATCCCTGGCCGTACGTATGCGCGAGTAGGCGTTCGAGACCCCGCTCGTATGTACGTACGTGGTCGTATTTACTTTCTTGCACCCTGCCCGCTGTATGTACATGTACATGCTACATGCGTGCCTCTACTACAACTTGTGCCCTTCCTTGCATGGCCACGGTTCATCGCTGCAGCCTATAGACAGACCGATCGGCCAGTATGTACGTACACATTCGCGACCAGAATGACAACGCTATGTACGCTTCGACCAGGTGGGTCCCGACTGTCAGGCACTTCCTTGCATGCGAAGATGTAGCTGGTCGCTCCCAACAGTTAGGGGGCGAATCGGTTTTTTTGCCCGTAATATGGACGCACTTCCTTAAGTGCGAAGATGTAGCTGGTGGGTCCCAGTAGTCAGGGGGGAAACGTTATTTTTCATGAAATACGGTGGCCCGTCCAATGGGTCCCTGCTGTCAGGTGGAGGAATAATTATTTTGCGCGTAATAAGGAGGCACTTCCTTGCGGCTGCCGTGGACCCAACTGTCAGCCTCTCCACATACAGTACTCTTCCAATGGAAGTCATTCATTGACCATGTTGGCCACACCGCGCCGAGAGCACCAGGGCGGTGGACGACGGCGAGGCCTAGGAAGGGGACGATGCGGAGCCGGGGAAGACGCGGCAGTGGAAGCTCACGCGGAGAGGGGTATGAGGGTTCACTGGTTCGGCTGCGGTGTGAGGCTGCCATCACCGTAGAATAACAGGGGGTGTGGGTAAGTAGAGGGATGGCCTGGCCAGCGGTGGGAGTAGTAGGGGCGGTGAGGCCTTCATGGCATCACAGCCGGCCACGGGAGGCAGGAGCACGCGACACGACTGGCATTGGTTTGGGCGGCTGGAGCAAGAAGACCAGAGGTTGAAGAAGCACTACGGCCGTTGGATGGACATCGTACGGTCACTGGAGCTAGAATCGTTCATATTGACTAAGTTGATAAAGCCCTCCGTCCCCGTCAACTTAGTAGGCCCACAAGTCAGCCTCCCACTATGCTGGGTCCCAGCTAGCAGGGGGAGTATTCATTTTTTGTGCGTAATAAGGAGGCACTTCCTTGCGTGCGAAGATATAGCTGGTGGGTCCGACCTGTCAGCGGGGGGAACATTTTTTCATGAAATATAGAGGCCCTTCCGGTGGGTCCCAGATGTCAGGTGGAGGAATCATTATTTTGCACGTAATAAGGAGGCATTTCCTTGTGTGCGGCCATGGACCCAGCTGTCAGCCTCTCCATGTACAATCCACGTCCAATGAATGTCGTTCGTTAACCACGTTGACCAGGCCGCGCCGAGAGCACCAGGGCGGTGGACGACGGTGAGGCCTAGGAAGGGAACGACACAGAGCCGGGGAAGACTCGGCCGTGGTTGCCCACGCGGTGGGGAGTACGAGGGTTTACTGGTTCGGCCGCCGTTGCCGGAAAATAACAGGAGGTGTGGGTGAGTAGAGGAATGGCCTGTACAACAATGGAGTAGGGTGGGGCGGTGCGGCCTGTGCGGCGCACAACCGGCCACATGAGGCGGGAGCAGACAGTCCCACCAGCGCTGGTTTGGGGGGCTGGAGCAAGAAGATCAGATATTGAAGAAGCAGCACGCCCGTTGGATTAACGTCCAATGGTCACTGTCGGTGTCAAAACCGGCGGATCTCGGGTAGGGGGTCCCGAACTGTGCGTCTAGGCGGATGGTAACAGGAGACAAGGGACACGATGTTTTTACCCAGGTTCGGGCCCTCTCGGTGGAGGTAAAACCCTACTCTTGCTTGATTAATATTGATGATATGGGTAGTACAAGAGTAGATCTACCACGAGATCAATGAGGCTAAACCCTAGAAGCTAGCCTATGGTATGATTGTTGTTCGTCCTACGGACTAAAACCCTACGGTTTATATAGACACCGGAGAGGGCTAGGGTTACACAGAGTCGGTTACAATGGTAGGAGATCTACATATCCGTATTGCCAAGCTTGCCTTCCACGCCAAGGAAAGTCCCATCCGGACACGGGACGGAGTCTTCAATCTTGTATCTTCATAGTCTTGGAGTCCGGCCAACGATGATAGTTCGGCTATCCGGACACCCCCTAGTCCAGGACTCCCTCAGTAGCCCCTGAACCAGGCTTCAATGACGACGAGTCCGACACGCATATTGTCTTCGGCATTGCAAGGCGGGTTCCTCCTCCGAATATTTCGTAGAAGATTTTGAACACAAGGATAGTGTCTGGCTCTGCAAAATAAGTTCCACATACCACCGTGGAGAGAATAACATTTACACAAGTTCAATCTGCTGACGTATTCCGTGGCGTGACATCACACCACGACCAAGCCTTTATTCGAATCGTTTTTACTGTTCCACCTCAACGCGTTTAGCGAAGCGGTTTCCCTGGCATGTCTCGTCAAAGCAGAGATCGTGTCCCCTTATTCCGGGATTCTCATCAATACGGGCGTGGGTAACCCAACCGCGCCATTGATTACGGCGCTTGGGAGATAAGCGAGTTTTACTAGGCTGGTGGGGACGCATAGTTTTGTCCGTCCATATATAAGGGGATAGGATCCACCCTTTTTACCTACGCCTTCTTCCTCCTTTGCTTATCCATTCCCGCGTACTCGAGCTCTAGCGCCCAAGTCCGCACATCTCGCCTCAACCTTCCCCAGCCATGTCCGGAGCGGGAGGCAAGTGGATGGCCTCCTCCGTTACGGAGGGGCACATCAAGAGGCTGCGAAAGGCCGGATACCTGTCCAGCGACATCGCGCATCGGCTCCCCGACGAGGGCAGATCATCCCTACCCCCGGGCCCCATGAGAGGGTGGTGTTCCTCACCCACTTCCTCCGCGGACTAGGTTTTCCACTTCACCCATTTGTCCGGGGGCTCATGTTCTACTACGGCCTGGATTTTCATGATCTGACCCCAAATTTCATCCTCAACATTTCGGCGTTCATCTTCGTGTGCGAGGCCTTCCTCTGCATCCAGCCCCACTTCGGCTTATGGCTGAAGACCTTCAATGTCAAGCCGAAGGTAGTGGGCGGCCATCAAGCGGAGTGTGGAGGCGCCATGGTGGGCAAGATGCCCAACGTCACATGGCTCGAGGGTTCCTTTGTGGAGACCATAAAGGGGTGGCAATCGGGGTGGTTCTACATCACCGAACCGCGTGACCCTAAATGGGTAGCGGCCCCCGAATTCAGATCTGGCATCCCCACGTGGCTCACCTCCTAGAAAGAGAAGGGCCTAGCATGGCGTGATTCGGAGTAACTGACCGAACTCCAATCCTGCATCCAAACTTTGGTGAATAAGAAGCTCAAGCTTGTCAACGTAGTCCAGGTCATGCTCGTCCACCGGATCCTCCCGTGCCAGGAACGGGCATTCAACTTGTGGGAGTTTGATCCGGAACAGCACTAGACCTTGAGCAGGCTCTTCGACACTATGTACGGAGACGCCTGGAGGGTGCTGTTCAAGGGCGCCGAGGCCCCCGCATCTGCTACCGAAGATCGCGGATTCAGCTCACAGCGTCAAGCCGGCGAGGTAAGCTATTTTACCCTTTACAGGACGCTTATTTTCCATAGTTTGACTCTATGCGGGATCTAAACTCCCTTTACCTTTGACAGGCCTGGCAAAAGACGTCCGGGCAGGTTAACTGTCCGGCTCCCTTGCCAGAAGGTCTAGCGGATGTCCAATTAACGGGGCTGCTGGCTCCGGCGCCTTACGTGGTGCCGGAGAAGAAGACCAAGAAGAAGGCCACGGGAACTCGAAGGAGTTCCCGGTGCCAGGTGTTGTCGGACTCATCGTCCGACGACTCCGATGTAGACTCCTCCCACGAAGACGGGGAGGAGGAAAAAGAGGCCTCTTCCCCCGCAGGGGGAGAGAAGAAAAGGAAGGCCTCCCCGACTGGGGAGGCTGGAGGGTCTAAGAAAGGAAGGACCCTTCCTCCGGACTACTCCACCAACACCGACGACAGCGAAGAGGAGTGGTCACGGAGGGCCAAGCCCCTGGCGAGATTGTAAGTGTCCGGATTCCAGAATGACTCATGATTTTTCCTTTGCCGCATAGTGTCTTCTAACGCCGAATACAACCATGCAGCCCGCCCAAGGACGGGCTTGATATTTCAACGAGCGGCTCCCTGGCCCCGTCGGATGTGAATAGTACTTCACTTTCGGCCGCCTCCTCTCCTCATGCTGCTGAAGACGCCGAGGTGGGGTCCCGAAAGGGGCCCGGCCAGGAGGAGGAGGTCCCGGAGGTGCTGCAAGGCAACCTCCCGGACTTTGGGCACGAGGGGGATCAACCCCTGAAGGGTTCTGAGTTCAGTCCTCGGCCGGACTCTGCACCGAAACCTTTAGTGGTTCCGGAGTCCGGCGGGCGGCCCCTTCGTAAAGAGGGCAAGACTGCAACGCCGGTGGCCTCCGTCCAACCGGAGGCGCCGGATGATTTGCTGGAGGCGCTTAACGGTGCCACCATCGACGAGGAGCACCGCACTGTTATGATTGCGGTGACCCAGAAAGTTCAGTCCGCCAAGAGTGGGCTGACTGAAGCCTGTACCAGCCTTCTAACAGGCTTTGAGGTATGATTAAGATATGTAAAATAGTACCACATAGACAGTAGCCCCTGATGCTCAGTTTGGTGTTCGGAAAGAAAAGCCGAACTGAGGATCTAATAAGATATACGCAGGAGTCGAACATAAATATGTCAATATGGGAATGCAGGCTGCGCCGCTGACCTCTGCCACACTGACTGCGGAGGTTAATGCATTGAAGCAGAGCCTCGAGCGGTCCGAGAACGAGCTCGGCCGTGCCAAGAAGCAGCTCGAGGACAAGGAAGGTAAGTAATACCTTATTAAAGTAATGCCTTATAGAAAGGATTTGGTTGCAAAAAATGACAGGAATAACGTGAGTAGTGCAGGGGCCACGAATGAGGTGGCGACCCTGAAAGAGGCGGTGTCTGAGGCCTAAAAGAGTGCGGCCACGGAGCGCACCGAGCGAGAAAAGCAGGAGGCGCGGGTGGCGGAGGTGCGGCAAGAGCTCCGGGCTCTCGTGGAAAAACACGAGAGTTTGGAGCGTGACTCGAAGACTCGAGAGTCCGAGCTCACCTCGGCTCTTGAGAGTGCCAAGGCCGCTAAGGCCGAAGCCCAAAAAGCCCTTCAGGAGATTGAGGCGATAAGGAAGATAGCGGCGGGTAAGGCATTCTCCATGCAAAGCAAGCACGTGAAAGTGAATTACTTGTTACTTACCCGAATCTGGAGCTCTCCAGGAGCATTCGCAGATCTGCCCCGCAGTGTGTCCGACGCTGCCGCATTCTACCGGGCCGAGGAAGGGAGCTCGATGGAGAAGGTATTCTGGTCTCAATATGTTGAGGCCGGACATCCGGTGCCCCTGAGCGACCAGCTAAAGCAGCTGGTCGAGCTCCACAAGGTGGCCGAACAGGCCATGAAGGGCCTCATAGTTCGGTTGTGGCCTAAAGAAGCCATGCCTGGGAGCTACTTCGGTCTGGTGCGGCGGCCGGTGGACGCCTGTCCGTGGATTGAAGTCATCAAGCATTCCGTCTGCATTGAAGGTGCCCGTCTGGCCCTTGCCCGCGCTAAAGTGCACTGGGGCAAGATGGACGCAGAGAAGTTTGTGACGGACACGCCACCGCCGGGGAAGGAGTATCGCACGCCTGAGATGTACTATAAGGGTGTCCTGAAGGGTGCCCGCCTTATAGCGGGTGAATGCTCCAAAGATGTAATTTTTGAGTAAACTCGCATTTGTTATCATGTACGCTTGAAAACTTGTTCATATGCGCTAAGCAACTCTTGTTAATTTAAAATATTACCTTCTGTGCGGCCGTTTATCAAATTTGAGAGATGGCAAGTCGTTGGCTTCAGCCCCCATGCCACGAGTGCTGGGGTGTTCGGGATAAATTTGAGCGCTCTTGTTCCCATTTTTGGGTCCTTCGAGGGAGGCGCTCAACACAACGAACAAGGCAACCGGCCTTATGATGCTTGAACACTCCCACTTAGCCATAGAATTCTATAATTTTAAATTTCGGCGAAGCCCCTAGTGCTCGGAAGACCGAATTCGGGGTGCTATCCACGCCTGGGCCGGACAAAGCCGGCTCCTCGCTCTAAGCGGCATAAGCTTTAGGGACTCGAAAAAACCTCTCGAACAGCGACCGGCTCTCGCCCTATCATGACGGTCAGTTTTAGCTTTCTCCACTGAGGCGCTCACCCAGCTCAACTGGGGCACAATCGCAGTGGTTCTCCCAACACTACCTTAGCCGATATAACGGAACATAAGGTACCAAAACATGGGAGCCGGGCAAACCCAACTATTGACCCAAGACATGATTCGGAGCCGATGCATATAATGCTATAAGTTCGGGGTGCCGCACTTGTGAAAGTGTTCGGACTTATCACACCATATTTTGGGGAACTTAAGCCCCTGGTGTATTTGGCCATACCAAAGCGTACGGATGCGACATGTCGTAAGTGAACATATATAGAAAAAAAAGTAATGCAATAAGAGGCAAAAAGCGATGCATTGTTTATTCAAAAGGTACTGCAATGAAAGCAGAACGATGCAAATAGTGCGATAAGCAAGGGATGTGACTATTTTAACATGTCCCCTTCCAGGGGTAGGCTGCAGGATTGTATGCAAAACAGGTATATTGCTCGTAATAGAGACCACCTGGACACTTGACGTAGCTTTTCTGCTTCCCTGGCTGTTGCATCGTGAGTTCGGCGATTCTACTGCCGGACAGGGCTTCTGGAAAACGGAGTCCTGAGAATAAGAGAAAAAAAAGAATGACAAAATTGGGAGCCCCTGGTGCGGTTGAGCCGCTCTCCGGGCATGCCATGGTCGTGCCCCTACCCCTATGCCCATGGTATCTCCAGAGCATAGTTATGTACGCGTGGTACTGATCTCGCGATTTCGCGAGGGCTGGGGTTGGGGCCGCATTGCTACGCGTGCTCGGAACGTGCTAGGCGGTCTTGTTGTGGGTTACCCCGGGCGCGCTTGACGGTGTCCGGCCGCTTAACGGCCGAACTCGAGAATTGCCTTAAGAGGCTGCTTTGTACTTCTGCCGCGAGAGCCGCCGTGTGCTCCTCCGTTCGGAGAGAGCGTTCAGTGTTTCTGTTGACCGTAATGACTCCTCAAGGGCCTAGCATCTTGAGCTTGAGGTATGCGTAGTGCTGCACCGCATTGAACTTTGCAAATGCGGTTCGTCTGAGCAGTGCATGATAGCCGTTGCGGAACGGGACTATGTCAAAGATTAACTCCTCGCTTCAGAAGTTATCCCGGGATCCGAAGACCACTTCAAGTGTAACTGAGCCTGTACAGTTGGCCTCTACACCTGGTATGACGCCTTTAAAGGTTGTCTTTGTGGGTTTAATCCTTGAGGGGTCTATGCCCATCTTGCGCACTGTATCCTGATAAAGCAGGTTCAGGCTGCTGCCGCCGTCCATCAGGACTCTAGTGAGGTGAAATCCGTCGACGATTGGGTCTAGAACCAATGCAGCGAATCCGCCGTGGCGGATGCTAGTGGGGTGGTCCCTTCGATCAAAAGTGATCGGGCAGGAGGACCACGGATTGAACTTTGGGGCGACTGGCTCCAATGCATATACGTCCCTGAGTGCATGCTTCTACTCCCTTTTGGGCATGTGGGTTGCGTATATCATGTTCACCGTCCGCACTTGTGGGGGAAAACCCTTCTGTCCTCTATTGTTCGGCGGCCAGGTCTCCTCCTCGTCATCGCTATGCAGCCCGTTGTCATTGTTTTCGGCAATTAGCTTGCCTGCTTGCTTGAACACCCAACAATCCCTGTTGGTGTGATTGGCTGGCTTTTCGGGGGTGCCGTGTATCTGGCACGAGCGATCGAGTATTCGGTCCAAATCGGACGGGCCCGGAATATTTCTTTTGGATGCCTTTTTCCGTTGACTGGATTTAGAGCCTAATCCGGCATTGACTGTCGTATCCTCAGCATTGTCGCCATTAATGCGGCGCTTGTGCATGTTGCGACGCGCCCTGCCATTGGTGTCCTTGGTATCCGAATTACCGGGGCTCTTGGTCATGTTGTTACTACGAGCTAGCCAGCAATCCTCTCCCGCGCAGAAGCGGGTCATGAGTGTTGTGAGGGCTGCCATGGATTTTGGCTTTTCTTGTCCTAGGTGCCGGGCAAGCCACTCGTCGCGGATGTTGTGTTTGAAGGCTGCAAGGGCCTCTGCATCCGGACAATCGACGATTTGATTTTTCTTGGTTAGGAACCGTGTCTAGAATTGTCTGGCTGATTCTTCTGGCTACTGGATTATGTGGCTTAGGTCATCGGCGTCTTGTGGTCGCACATAAGTGCCCTGGAAGTTATCGAGGAATGCAGCCTCCAGGTCTTCCCAACAACTGATTGACTCTGCTGGCAAGCTGTTAAGCCAATGCCGCGCTGGTCCTTTAAGCTTGAGTGGGAGGTATTTGATGGCGTGTAGATCATCACCGCGGGCCATGTGGATGTGAAGGAGATAGTCCTCGATCCAAACCACAGGATCTGTTGTGCCATCGTATGATTCGATGTTTACGGGTTTGAAACCCTCGGGGATTTGATGATCCATTACTTCGTCTGTGAAGCATAGTGGGTGTGCGGCGCCTCTGTATTGGGCTATATCACGACGCAACTCAAATGAGCTTTGTCTACTGTGTTCGGCCCGACCGGATTTGCTGTATCCGGCATGATGGTTATCATCACGTATCGTGGGACGCCCACGCGATCCGTAGATCGATCTTGTTTGTCTTGCCTTGTCCTCCAATATGTCTCGCAAGTCTGGTGCACTCCCCCGTGGTTTTGTATTCTTCGACCGACGCCGGGGTGCGGCTTTAGCGGAGGGCCTAGAGGCCTCTCTGTCATGGCCACGAGGTGGCCGGTCGGCCGCGTCATGCGGTGGTGATGTAGGTTGAAATGCTTCCTCCTCTAATCGGGGTAGCAGCCTGCATTTTGGGTAGCTCTTGGAGGGGCGTTCGAGTTCATACTCTTTGGCCGCAAGGACTTCAGTCCATCTATCAGCTAGAAAGTCTTGGTCAGCTTGAAGCTGTTGCTGCTTTTTCTTGAGGCTGCTTGCCGTGGCCATAAGCCTGCGTTTGAAACGCTCTTGTTTGATGGGATCCTCAGGCACGACAAATTCGTCGTCGTCGAGGCTTGCCTCATCTTCGGAGGGAGGCATATAATTATCGTCCTCTACCTCTCTATCTGCCACTCTCTCATGAGGGCTGGCTTCTCCATCCTCCTGCATTGAATCCTGCTGGAGGAGGTTGTCTTCGGCATTGTCCGGGGTGTTGTTGTCTCTGGTGCCGGAATCTCCATTTTTGCTGTGGCGGGATTTAGAGGGGCGCCACTGACGTCGGCGCTTAGGCTGTTTCTTGGAGGGCTCGTCCTCCGTTGCTCCATCGCCATTCCCGTCCTTTGGGATGTCCACCATGTATATGTCGTATGACGAGGTGGCCTTCCAGTGCCCTGTAGGCGCTGGGTCTTGGTCGTCTCCTGCATCATCGTCCATACCGTCGATGTCTTCGGAGTCGAAGTCTAGCATGTCGGTTAAGTCATGACAGTGGCTACGAAGTTGGTGGTGGGTGGGCTTTGAATTTCTTCATCGTCCGCATCCCAACCTTCATGACCATAATCCTGCCAGGGCTCTCCTGATAAAGAGAGAGACTTTAGTGAATTCAGGATGTCGCCAAAGGGCGAGTGCTGAAAGATGTCCGCAGGGGTGAACTCCATGATCGGCGCCCAATCGGATTCGATTGGCAGGGGCGCGGAAGGTTCGGAGTCCGGAGAGGAGTCCGACACCTTGGAGTCACGAGCTTCACAAAGGACAGGGTTGGTATTCGGCTCTATCGCCGTAGAGGTGGCAGCCCCCGAGGCGGTGTCCAGCCACCCGTCCTCGATCGGCGCAGTCGGCTCCGAGCTAAGGGTCAGAGCGGACACTTGTGCGGCCTCCAGGGCACTGTCCGGCAGCAGAGCTAGATCATGCCCGTCGTGACAGTGCGCCGCGCTTGGCAGTGGCTCGAATCCGTCGAAGATCAAGTCTCCGCAGACGTCAGCCGTATAGTTCAAACTTCCGAATCTGACCCGATGGCCAGGGGCGTAGCTTTCAATCTGCTCTAGATGGCCAAACAAGTTGGCCCGCAGCGCAAAGCCGCCGAATACGAAGATCTGTCCGGGGAGAAAAGTCTCACCCTGGACCGCGTCGTTGTTGATGATCGAAGGAGCCATCGGGCCTAAAGGCGACGACACAGAGGAACTCTCAATGAAAGCACCAATGTCGGTGTCAAAACCGGCGGATCTCGAGTTGGGGGTCCCGAACTGTGCGTCTAGGCGGATGGTAACAGGAGACAAGGGACACGATGTTTTTACCCAGGTTCGGGCCCTCTCGGTGGAGGTAAAACCCTACTCCTGCTTGATTAATATTGATGATGTGGGTAGTACAAGAGTAGATCTACCACGAGATCAATGAGGCTAAACCCTAGAAGCTAGCCTATGGTATGATTGTTGTTCGTCCTACGGACTAAAACCCTCCGGTTTATATAGACACCGGAGAGGGCTAGGGTTACACAGAGTCGGTTACAATGGTAGGAGATCTACATATCCGTATTGCCAAGCTTGCCTTCCACGCCAAGGAAAGTCCCATCCGGACACGGGACGAAGTCTTCAATCTTGTATCTTCATAGTCTTGGAGTCCGGCCAACGATGATAGTTCGGCTATCCGGACACCCCCTAGTCCAGGACTCCCTCAGTCACTGCTGCTAGAATCGTTTGTGGACTAAGTTGACAAAGCCTTTCATACACGTCAACCTAGTAGACCCACAAGTCAGCCTCCAAATCTGTCCCAAACAACATACAACCCGAAAATTCTAGCCAGATCCAAATTAATTTTAAAACTAAATATACCTTAATTTAAATCCAATGAAATTTTACCCGCAGAGAAACAATGAAATTTAAAATATCAAAATCCAAAATAAAAAAGTATTTTGGAACTAATTGCCTGTTTGTTGTATTTTTTCATTTTACGCCCCATTTATTATTACTTATAGCCCATTTCTTATTACTTATAGCCCATTTTCTAGGCAAAATGCAACCCTCCTCGTCTTGAAAGATTTCCGGCCCAGCAGGGTGTAGAAAAGCAAGTAGGCCTATGTTGGTTATTCTGCAAAAAACAAAATAGCTAGCTAGCCATTTTCAGAAAGGAAAAAAACAAACTGGGCTGGCCATGAGCTAAACATATGAAATAAAAGCCTGGGCTAGACAGGCCACAGCTCCCGCACAACCCAGTTGATACCCTTCTCCATCCCGAAAAAACAAATTATTGCGCACGCTGCTGGGTCCCTACTGTCATCCTCACCATGTCCAGTCATCTCCTTATTCCTCTTGGTTGTTGACCATGTTGACAACATCGGAGGGTGGCGCCGTGGCGAGCGAACCAAGGCGGAGGACGATGGTGAGGCCTCGGACGGGAACAAACAAGAGCCGGGGAAGATGCACGGAGTTTTAGGGTGCGATGTGGCCATGATGCGTGCGCAGCAGCACAGCCAGCCGTGGGAGGCAGGAGCAGACGGTCCCGCCGGCGCTGGTTTGGCTTTGGCGGCTGGAGGAAGAAGAGACTGAAGAAACACGATAGATGTTGAATGTCAATCCAACAGTCAAGGTTGGTACAATCGTTTGTTTACTAAGCCGACACCATGCATCATACTTTTTTATATATAGGAAGAAAAGAAAAACTGGGGTCGTTCCCGAAACTGCGACCGTTCGATCTTTCGTCGCAACTAAAACTGCGAGGAAAATGCGTTTGTCTGCCGTCCTCCTCCCAGGGAACGTTCGCCAAATAAGTGACTAGCACCCTTGGTTTTCAACTGAGAGGTCTTGGATTCGAGTCCCAGGAACTCTCAATTTTGTCATCCTTCCTTCCTCGCAAAAAAAGAAAAGAAAGAAAATCAAAGACTTGAGAAGGCGTACAGAAC
Source organism: Triticum dicoccoides (assembly GCF_002162155.2). NCBI lineage: Eukaryota > Viridiplantae > Streptophyta > Magnoliopsida > Poales > Poaceae > Triticum > Triticum dicoccoides. Next base: position 536,941,165 of record NC_041387.1, on the reverse strand, counting down.
AAGCTAGTGTACCAGTAAAGAGGTGTTGCTGAGTTTTAAAAAAAGAGAGACGTGCTCCTGTAGCTGGTTCGAATCCAAACCTAGACTATGACTATATTTGGTGCTATGCTACTCTGAAGTAATGAAACTGACATATCCAGCGTTCGCTTCTCCTCTTCTCTACTTACTCTGCCTAGCATCAGAAGCTCTGGCCGCAGCAACCATGTCCGCCGGCTGCTCGTCCACCGACTCTTCAGCAGGCAACAACCAGATATGCGCCAAGTCGCCACCCGTACCGTCGCCTGTCGGTCTTATCACACCCCCGCTGGCACACGCACTGCAGCCGGTTGCTCATCGCAACCCGCTGCCGTTGGTGTGGTGCCACTGCTGCAAATCACGCAGAGTCATCCGTCATGTCTCAACCACAATCATCAACCCTGGCTGAGTCTTCTACAAATGCCCGAATCATGGGGTAATAATATGTTTAAGTGTTGTTCTGCTGCTTTCAGTTGCTAATTTTTTTATAGTTTGGTTGATGATCTTCCAATTTGATTCGTGCAGAAAAGGGAAGATTCGTGTGATTTGTATTTCTGGGAAGTTGCTGATGTGGGGGAATGCAACTACACTGATTATTTGGTTAGCCGAGGAATCCCAATACCAGCATGTTGGGGTGTTGGACAAGTAACTGAAGGAACGACAGAAGAGGAAGATGCAGAGCAGAAGGTTAAAGATGCAGTTCCTCTGATCATGGCCAAGCAACAGTTGCTGAACGGCCTTGACAACAATGAGGAGATGAAAGAGCTTGTGAAGATAATGGGCAAAATCGATGTGCTCTGTAGGATGATAGTCTCTTTATTTGCAGTGTATGTAGCACTCGTGATGTATTCAGTGGCTATGACATGAGCACTTTGCTGAAACTAGTAATGAAGGAAACCTATGTAGCAGGCTGGGCGTAGTGTTGTGAACATCTAATGATTTCTATTAATGGAAATCAGGGGGTATCCCATTTTTCTCATAAATAAATAAATAGCAGAGGCCCTTTTGGTAATAATTAAATAAATTAGCAGAGGCCCTGTCGGGTCAGCTTTGTTCCCATTTGAATATGTCGAGCAAATTGCAGTCCAACAGCAAACTATGTCATCAAATTCAAGTTTCACAGCCAAATATGAGTACAACTAAACAACAATGTCATCATTTAGTCGTCATACAATCACCAAACACAAATCAGCATACATAACAAGTGATGTTCTCACAACAAAAATACTAAACAACACGTTCATCAGGTTTCAGTTGTCATAGCAAACACAATTTCACATAGTAAATAAAAAATGTCTTCTGACAGGCAAATACGATAAAAGCAATCTAATCATCATCTGCAGCAGCAGCGTCAACATCTTCGCCATGTGTATCAGTCTGGATCGTAATTCTCCACAGTGTCATCTTCTTCTTCATCCTCAATGTCCTCGAACATTGGCTTCTTCTTGATCAACTCTTGTATGTCCATAGCACGACAAGCAATCTTTTCACCAGTGTCATTGACGTGATGGTTCTCAAAGATATTAGGAACATATGTGGAATCTTGTACATCAAGAGCAGTGTAAGCATCATCTTGTTGTGCAACTTCATTAAATGAATTCCTCTGCTCAAACCTTTGCAATACTCTCCAGTCATTGTTACGTGCAAATGTGTCTTCCAAGAAAAATATCCGTGTTGCTTGATTTGCCAAAATAAAAGGCTCGTTGGTCTAGTACACCACCTTGACATTGATCGATTTGAAATAATCATCAGCTCTAGGTTTTGCGATCCTGGAAAACAGGTTATACCAACGACAGCATAGCAGAACCACACACCGACGATCCTCGAAACTAGAGATATACTGCAATTGAACAATGTTTGTTATGTTAGCATACATTTCAGTTGTCTCTTTGTCGTACGTATCCGTGCTCATGATGGCACTGTTTTGTGTCTTCCTGCCTTCGTCGCATGCAAGGGTGTTGTAGCGCACATCTCCAACAACGCTAGATTCATAATGTCTTACCTGAGTATCAGGACCCATTGCTAGTGTGTAAAGGGCATCATCAACTGCCTGCCCATTCTCCCGCATCTTCTTAACCTTTGGTTAGAAAATAGACAAGTTGATCATCTTATGTACTCAATATATTAAAAAAAACTGACGGTGCAATTCAAAAGCTTACATGGCTCTTGAACCATTTCGCAAATCCTTCCATAACCAGTTTGTCAATGTTTCTTGGATTTTGCGACAGTAACTCCTTTTTTAGATGCTGCACAACATAGTGATCACGTCAAATATCTAAATATATAAGATGTGCTGCAAGTTTAGTAGATTATGATGTATAAGCTACAGTACTTAGCACTTACTTGATATAAGGTAGTATCTCAGGACAGTTATTCAACACATACCAAACCATTTTGTCCAAATCTTTAGGTTTGTAGTCTTGTTGACTCTTCCTTGTAACTCAAACAGAATAATTGAAAACATTGAGCCCGGGATTGTCTTCACCCACCTCTTTTCTAAGTTGATCATCTGTTTCAATGTATTTTGAGCAGAATGTCAACGCTTCTGTAGAAATGTAGGTCTCTGCAATGGAACCCTCGGGTCTAGCTCTATTCCTAACATAGGCCTTGAAAATGCCTAGCCACCTTTCAATAGGGTACGTCCAGCCATACTGTACTGGACCTCTAAGTAGTGCCTCATCAAGTAGATGAACAACCAAATGCACCATCACATCAAAGAAGGCTGGAGGATATATCTTCTCAAGGCCACATAGGATAGTTGGTATCTTGTCTCTAAGACTCTCCAAAGCATCTATCTTGATATTTCTACTGCAGAGTTCCATGAAGAATTGTCCCAACTCTGCAACTGCTCTGTATAAGTCAGGGCAGCCCAATCCTCTAAGGATAACAGGTAAAACCCTTTGAAGTAGGACGTGGTAGTCATGAGTTTTCAACCATTGTACCTTGTTTCCATTTGCACTGACTCTCCTTTCAAGGCTGGAAGCAAATCCATGTGGGAATCTCACACGTGACAGGACCTCGCAGAATTCTTTTATTTTTACCTTGTCTAAGACGTACACAACTGGTGCCATATCCCGTGGTTTACCTTCATCTTGCACCTCAAAATCTTGTCTGATACCGAGGTGTGTCAAATCAATCCTAGATTTTAAGGTATCTTTCGTCTTGCCTTCAATATTATGCCGATAATGTTATCACATATATTTTTCTCGATGTGCATCACATCAATATTATGCCGCAGATCCAAATCTTTCCAATACTCCAAGTCCCACAAAGTGGACCTGCGAGTAAACAATAATCTCTCTTCTTCCCTGCCATGCTTCCTTTTCCCTCTACCATTACCAGGATGGTTTCCTGGCATAATATGCCTGACCTTCTCTAATTCGACTTGCAACTCATCGGCGGTGAGCCTCTTTGGCGAATCATGATTTTCATACTTTGCATTGAACACATGTCTTTGGTATTTTCTCTGACGCGGCTTGTCCTTGGCAAGGAAACGACGATGTCCAATGTAATAGATCTTGCTAAGTATTGCGTATGACAACAGATTCCTGTCACAGCGAACACATGCATTGTAACCATGTGTCGTTCGCCCTGACATAGTGCCCAAAGCCGGATAATCATGGATGCACCAAATTATAACAACACACAGAAAGAAATCAGCTGGTGGGCTGCTATATAGGTCTCGAGTGAGAACACCCCTCCGTAGCTATTGAAGTTCCTTCACAAGAGGCTCCATGAATAAATCAAAATCCTTTCCAGGACTTTTTGGACCTGGGATGAGCAAGGCCATCATGTAGTTTGATTCTTTGGTGCAGACATTTTGAGGCATGTTGTAAGGGATAACAAGCACTGGACACATGCTATATGTGGCGCTCTGGTGGCCAAATGGGTTAAATCCATCTGAAGCTAAACCAAGTCTAATGTTTCTCGGGTCAGCAGCAAACTCTTTGTGTTTATCACTAAAGCTTTTCCACTCACTACCATGAGATGGATGGCTCATTACATTCTGATCTCTGTACTCCTGGTTCCTAGAATGCCACAGTACATCCTCTATTGTTTCAGCATCATGAAACAACCTCTGCAATCTTGGTGTAATTGGAAAATGTCTCAGAACATTATGAGGAACCCTCTTCACAGCATCGCCATCTTTCCATCTTGATGATTTGCATTTAGGGCATTCACTTAAGTTGGCATAATCCTTCCAGAACAGAACACAATTATTCTTACAAACATGGATCATATCATATCCAATTCCAACTAACACGAAGGAAATTCTTCATTTTACTGTAGGTGTGTGGCAGCTCAGACGCATCTGGGAAAGATTTGCGGAAAGCAGCCACCATCGCATCGAATGATTTGTTGGTCATCCGCTCAGATGTCTTCACCTGAAGAAAGGTGACCATAGCTGAGAATACTGACAGCTTATTTCCTGGGGTGACAGCAACGTTGCACTGTTCCAACATGCGGGCCCACCGTTTTTCTTCTACAGGTGAAAGTTCATGGAATGCACGAGCATTTCGTAGCATTGTTTCAATGTTGGTCAAACTCACTGGCTCCGCCACCACCACCTCCTCCTCCTCTTCCACCTGAGCATCAGGCAGATCAAGATGGTGATCTGCTGCTTCCACGTAGTCAATAACATTGACGTTCACAGCTTCACCATGATGAACCCACCTAGTATATGTGACCGACATCCCATACAAGTGTAGATGATTGTGCACAGTTGACTGGGGTCTTGTAACTGAATTCATACAACTGCTACACGGGCAGAGCACATCTGATTTCGGACCACCGTACCCAGCTCTGATAGAGTTCATGAAGTTTTCAACCCCCTCGACATATGCAGCGGAGAATCTTCGAGCAAAAGTTATCCAAGTCCTGTCCATCTGTTAGACATACAAATTAGTTTACTAGATATTATAGGAAAAACATATATGCTTTTTTATGAAGTCCAGAAAAAATACCTAGGTCGATGTCTAAAGCTATGGCAAGATATTTGGACGAGTAGATCTAAGTAACGAAATATATGTAAAGCTAATTTAACAAACAGATTTGAGTGCTAAATTATGGAAGGCTATTTCAGTAGTTAATGAGGCCGAGCATACAGCCATCAAACTATTAAAGGCCATCGCAGCAACAAAGATCGAGTATAAAACGGTGTAGAGCTATTTCACCTAACAGATTGGCTACTAGACCATGGCAATCTACGTCACAATAAATATATGGCAGGATATTTTAGCAACTAATCGGCCTTGGCATGCCATCTCAGCTAAGCAGATTGAATGTAGAACAGGGCAAGGAAGCTTCTTAAGCAGAGCATATTGGCTGTAAACTACTTCGGCAAATAGTGAGATTAACAACGTCTATCAGCTAACATTCAGAGCTACACCAACATGCATGGGGCCTCAGTCTAGAATGCGCGTACCATGGGAGAAGATGACCGCCAGGCGCCTCCACACAAACGTTGCCAGCGGTGGCGGCATTGATTGCCACACGCCTCCACAATAATGTCACCAGCGGTGGCGGTGCGGCTAGAGGACGGTAGTCTACGAGAGCGTACTGTAGGAGTGAGCGGATCACCATGCGTCCCCTTGACAAACTGCGGTGCCGACGTATCAGTGCGGCAGGGAGGGCGGCTTTGGCATAGCGAATGGAGTGGAGGGGGA
>NC_041387.1:536930180-536935148 GCF_002162155.2 Triticum dicoccoides | reverse complement strand
TTTTGCGCGGTGGGCGGGGGGAGTTTGGCACATGGTCAGTTTCTCCAAGTGCAGTCCCACGTGTCAGTGAAGAGGCAAGCCGAAGCGCATTCCGTTTGCGTGAGCCGTGTGTAGGACCGAATGTGTGTGGGGTGCAATGCGACCACGACAGGGGTGCTTTGAGTGTACCATCTCTTTTCCTTTTAAACTAGGTGCTTTGCCCCCTCAAAAAAAACTTAGTGCTTCGCGTGATCCATCGATACTACTACTAGTAATCCGGTAATCCCGACTAAAATGGCGCGGCCGGGTCTTTTCCCGCGCGATATGCTAGGAGGTTGGCTTAGTTCTTTTTTTAGGATGAGTAATGCTACACCTACGTAATCCCAGTTACGTAATTAACATAATGTGAAACGTGTGAGCTGTTGATTGTAGATTGGGGGGAGGAAGGGGCCCACCACCATGAAAATTAGGGAGGATAGAGAGAGAGGAAATTTACGTTAACCCTTTTGTAGGTTCCCGTAGATGTAGAAAGATGTGAAATGCGTGAATGTGTAGTGGACGTACTATTGGTGTGCCTAAGATAAATTGTGTATGTAGACCCTATGTGTTTATTTACTTCGCATGTTAGGTTTGCCACAGTTCAATAAAAAGTAGAGTTGGTGATGATAGTGTGCCTGTCATCCTACAATATAGGCCGTCCGATCTATATCTAACGGATAGGAAGGAAACTATGACAATTTACCCGCACTCCTCTCCACATTTGCAGATAAGGCCTTCCCTTGTTCATCCTTTTCTCCCACAAGATCTTGATGTTCCGTGCAACACACGGGCATCTTGCTAGTACTCCTACAATATACTATATTATTGTGAAAGTTCATATACACTGACCGAGATTAATGCAAACACGACAGATTTTCATTACATTTCGAACTTTTATAGGACAGAAAAATAAAAGAAACCCAACCCTAAACCTATTCTACGGCGGCGACCGACGTCCACCATCTGCGATCTCTATGTACGGGGGCGGGGTTCAAGACCCGTGAAGTGAAGGTGCGGTCTCTGGCGAGGAAGAGTAGAACACGGGATACAGACCGGCCAGTTGGCACACCATGCCCTGTCGCCTCCCATGCCCTACTAATCCTTGGAGGAGTCCCCGACCTCGGCGGTGCCGGACGTTGGACGGCGGCAAGTAGGACGCGTGGCTGATGGTGCTCCCGTCGTTGGCTACAACATCATCTTACATAAGAGCACCATCCGACTACGGATGAAACACAAACAGAAACTCAAACGACATCCACCCTGCTAGCCCGGGCTGCCGACCTGGAACCTATCCCCTGATCGAAGAAGAAGCAGAAGAAGAACTCCAAACAAGCAAACATCGCTCTTGCGTCATGATCATCGCATAACTTGTACCTGCAACTGTTGTTGTAGTAATCTGTGAGCCACGAGGACTCAGCAATCCCATTACCATGGGTATCAAGACTAGCAAAGCTTAAAGGGGAAGGAGGGGTAAAGTGGTGAGGTCGCGGCAGCGACTAAGCATATATGGTGGCTAACATACGCAAAAGAGAGCGAGAAGAGAGAAAACGGAACGGTCGTGAAGCTAGCAATGATCAAGAGGTCATCCTGAACTCCTACTTACGTCAATCATAACACAGAAATCGTGTTCACTTCCCGGACTCCGCCGAGAAGAGACCATCATGGCTACACACGCGGTTGATGCGTTTTAATTCGGATCTGGTGTCAAGTTATCTACAACCGGACATTAACAAATTCCCATCTGCCACATAACCGCGGGCACGGCTCTCGAAAGTTTATACCCTGCAGGGGTGTCCCAACTTAGCCCATGATAAGCTCTCGCGATCAACGAAGGATATTCCTTCTCCCAGGAAGACCCGATCAGTCTCGGAATCCTGGTTTACAAGACATTTCGACAATGGTAAAACAAGACCAGCAAAGCCGCCCGATGCGCCGACAATCCCTATAGGAGCTGCGCATATCTCGTTCTCAAGGCAACACCGGATGAGACATCCTACGAGTAAAACCAGACCTCGAGTTTCCCCGAGGGGCCCCGCAGTCTACTCGGTTCGGACCAGCACTTAGAGAAACACTGGCCCGGGGGGGGGGGGCTAAAATAAAGATGACCCTTGGGTTAATTACTCCCAAGGGAAAAGTAGGTGGTGGTGAGGCAAATGGTAAAACCAAGGTTGGGCCTTGCTGGAGGAGTTTTATTCAAAGCAAACTGTCAAGGGGGTCCCATAAATCACCCGACCGCGCAAGGAACGCAAAATCCGGGAACATAACACCAGTATGATGGAAACTAGGGTGGCAAGAGTGGAACAAAACACCAGGCATAAGGCCGAGCCTTCCACCCTTTACCAAATATATAGATGCATTAATAATATAAAAGATATTGTGATATCCCAACATAATCATGTCCACCATGGAGCAATCTTCAACTTCACCTGCAACTAACATTGCTATAAGAGGGGCTCAGCAAAGCGGTAACATAGCCAAGCAATGGTTTGCTAGGAAGGGTGACAAGGTTAGAGGCTGACATGGCAGTTGGGAGGCTTGATAGAACAAGGGATAGGTAACGCAACAAAGAAATAGAACGAAGCAACTAGCATAGCAATGATAGTAGTGAGATCCAGGGTAGCGGTCATCTTGCCTGAAATCCCGCAAGGAAGAAGAACGAGTCCATGAAGAAGATGAAGCCACGAAGACGAACCAAGCGTAGACGAACGAATCCTCACGATCGCAACGAAAGGGAGCTATCGAGAAGAAGCACACAACATAGTAAACACACCACACATGGACAAGACATGATGCACAACCAAGCATGATGCATGACAAAAACTAGATGAGGCTACTCATGGCAAGAGATGATGCAAACAAGAACAACACATCAAGGCAAGTTTAAATGAGGCCGGGAACAACATAAAACAATTCCGGTAAGTCCTCATATGCAAATTTATAAATTGGTCCAGAACTGAACAAACATTAAGTTGAAGTTGTTAAACAGCAAGTTAAAGAGCACCAAGATGATCTACATGAGATTCTAGTCAAGTTACATATAAAGTTCGTTTAGTTCGGAGCTACGACCTAGAAGATATGAGCAAAACAAGTTAAACATGGCATTGATGCTAAATGCATACAAACATCAAGCAAACACTCTCAAACATGGATGCAACATGATAATATGAAACTTCATGCAAAATCACGCAAGTTTCATATAGAGCACACTCAAAACGGAGCAACGGTTCAACACACACACACACTATACAAGATATGACAACAATCGGTCCATAACAGCAACTAGGCATATTGCCAGCACCAAAACAACATGCTCAGTACCACAATATGAAAACGAGAGGCATGGACATGATGTAGAGGTACTGCATGACAAAACATGAACACTGAGCTATCTCCAGAAATCACTAGAACATGCTCAACACACACATGGCAAGATTGCATATATTAACAGTTTCAGACTTTGCAGAAATAACATCAGGTTGCAATGTTTAGAGCTATCAAACAACATGCTACAGGAACTTAACATGGCAAAAAAAGGCATGGCATGAATTTACTAATTGCATATAACAAAAGTCCTTTACTGACCATGAGCCAAAAAGGATCAGAAGATATGATGGCACCCATGTAAACATGGCAAGTTATATGACAGATTCATACATGGCAGGAACAACAATAAGTAGGCATGTTGGTGAGCTTGAACCACTCACCACAGATCAATACATGGCATGACAAGGTGACCAACAGTAAGAAGACATGTTTATGAAGCTAAGCATGGCAAGAGAAAGTTCATATCACGCTTGGATAACGAACAACAATCATGGCAACATTGAACTTAATGTTAACAGGCTGACAGCAACATTATTTAGCATCTTTGAGGGCAAGATAAAAACAAGCTACAGCAGGCTATAAATGCAACCAAGGGCATGGATGGATATATAATGACATGTATAACAAATCATCCTTAGTGAACATCTCCAGATTATGCATAGAATGACTTGTAGCAGCAGGTTTACATAGCATCAAAATATAACAGAATCAGTCTAGCAAAACAGTAACAGCAAGTACCCTACTTAACAAGCTTGATGCACTCACTCCACAACTCAAACAAATACATGGATTTCACCCCTGTAAATATGGAATGATGTAGTACAAAACACATGTAGAGCTCATGCTCATAGGATGCACACATCAAATGCAACAAAAATGACAAATCACCAAGTTATAACAGTTTCGGCAGATTAACATCATATAGCACTCTTGCAACGATGATTAGGGCATCAAGATGACCTCAAACAAACATGGCACAATTGAATGAAATGTAGAGCATCTCACAATGAACATTTTGATATATCATATGCATGAAACGGAGCTTCCGATGCAGAGTTATGTCATGTCAAAGATGGCATGAAAATACTGCAGGGAATCGGGACTTAGCAGAAATTTGCCCTCGCGAAAAGTCAACCCGGGACGAGGAGATCCCGGGACGGAGCGGATCCGGGATGGGGGCACGTGTTTGGTTGGCTGAACTGGTGGATCTGGTCCACCTGACCAGATCCGGCGAGGACGACGGCGACTCTTGCCGGAGGATGGCCGGAGCAGCGCCGGCGAGGTCGGGACGATAGGAGGGAGCCGGGGCCGGCCGGATCCGTGGGCGGCGGGGCTGGAGGATGAGCGGAGGCGCGCTCGGGTGCGAGGGAACGGCCGGCGCGATGCCGGAGTTGGCGGGGCCGGAGGGCTCCGGGGGCGCGGGCAGCGGCGCGCTGAACGGCGAGATCGCCGGCGGGCGTTGCGGCGGCGGAGGAGATCCGCGGGAGGCGGCGGGAATGCGCGGCAGGGAGGCGAAGCTGGCGAGGGACGAGGCAGGCGCGGGCCGGCGGGGATCCGCGGGACGAGCGGGAGGCGGACGACGCGGATCCGCGGGAGGCGGCGGCGGCGCCCCGCGGCCAGAGGCGA
>NC_041387.1:536915927-536929424 GCF_002162155.2 Triticum dicoccoides | reverse complement strand
CCGCGCGGGCCCGACTTGGGCCCCGTGGGCCGGCGGCGGCGGGAGGGCGCGGGGGCCACGTGGCGGCGCGCCAGTGGCTGGGAGCGGCGGTGGGGAAGCGTCCGGTCTAGGACGGACATGTCCGGCGGACGAGAGGAGCGGGGCTAGGGTTTCGGGGGAAAAACATCTGCGAATTTTGGGGGAGAGGGCATATTTATAGATAGAGGGAGCTAGGAGTGTCCAAATGAGGAGCGGTTTTCGCCCACACGATCGTGATCGAACGACTGAGAGCATGGAGGGGGTTTGGATGGGTTATTGGGCTGATTTGGAGGGTGTTGGGCTGCACACAAAAGAGGCTTTTACGGTTACCCCGGTTAACCATTGGAGTATCAAACGACCTCCAAATGGAATGAAACTTGACAGGCGGTCTACCGGTGGTGTACCAAGGCCGCTTGGCAAACCTCGGTCCATTCCGAGAAAGTTTAACACCTACTCACAATAAGAGACGAAAGGGGGACGCCGGAGGACATAGGAGTGCCGGATTGCAAAATGGACAACGGGGAAAATGCTCGGATGCATGAGACGAACACGTATGCAAAATGAGATGCACATGATGACATGATAAAATGCAACACGCAAGCAAATGACATGGCAACAACGCCAAACGACTGGCAGACACCTGGCACATCGAATCCGGGGCGTTACAACACTCCACTAACAAGAGATCTCGTCCCGAGATTTTAGGACCGAGACAGAGGGGAAAAGGGATGAGGTGAAACAAGAACTCAAGAGAAGAAGCAAAGAATCGAGAGCACTCGAGAAGAAGAGAGGAACGACAAAAATGACGAGAATCGAAGGCTCATGGAATCAGATAGACTATGAAACCACTCCGATTAGAACGAGATAAGAAACGAATAAGACTGAAAGGATTTAGGCAGCACTCCGGCTGAAGATGGAAGGAATAGAACACGAGCTTCACAAGATGAAATGACACTTGACGAGATAAGCAACACAATGCCTCCGGGATACTTGGAAGATTGGAATGAGAAGAACGGGGAAGGAGATGACAACTTCTACCACGTATGCATTTGAAATCATCCTTGAAAGGAAGGATTGAATGAAGTTGTTGGGAAAATCAACAACAAAAAGAATAAGCTTGTTGTGGTCTTATAGGTAACATCTCAAGATCATAAGGTGATAACCGGCCACAAACGGAAATGATTGGATAGCTTAGAAGAACGATGAAATGCAAAACTCCACTTCAAAAGAATACGAAGAATTAATTGCACTTCGAGACGTGAGAAGAAAAGATACTTGAACTCCACCAACAAGAATCTTGATGAACTCTTGAAGAATGAATTAAATCATGAAGAACCACCATGAAGAACTCCGGTGACAAAAAGATGATGAGATATAATGAAGGAAGAAAAAAAATAAGATGAGCCTTGCGGTGATTTAGATGGAGGTTCCGACGAAATGGCCGAGGAAATTTGAACTCCGGAAAAGAAAAGATGAAAACGCTTGGAACTAGAATTTATTCCTCACAAACAAACTCCGAAGGAAGGGATTACACACTTTGAGGAAATAAGAATAAGATTTATTGTATGCTTTGAAGGAAATATGCCCTAGAGGCAATAATAAAGTTATTATTTATTTCCTCATGTCATGATAAATGTTTATTATTCATGCTAGAATTGTATTAACCGGAAACATGATACATGTGTGAATACATAGACAAACACAACGTCACTAGTATGCCTCTACTTGACTAGCTCATTAATCAAAGATGGTTATGTTTCCTAACCATAGACATGTGTTGTCATTTGATTAATGGGATCACATCATTAGGAGAATGATGTGATTGACATGACCCATTCCGTTAGCCTAGCACTTGATCGTTTAGTATATTGCTATTGCTTTCTTCATGACTTATACATGTTCCTGTAACTATGAGATTATGCAACTCCCATTTATGCAACTCCCGTTTACCGGAGGAACACTTTGGGTGCTACCAAACGTCACAACGTAACTGGGTGATTATAAAGGAGTACTACAGGTGTCTCCAAAGGTACATGTTGGGTTGGCGTATTTCGAGATTAGGTTTTGTCACTCCGATTATCGGAGAGGTATCTCTGGGCCCTCTCGGTAATGCACACCACTATAAGCCTTGCAAACAATGTAGCTAATGAGTTAGTTATGGAATGATGCATTACGTAACGAGTAAAGAGACTTGCCGGTAACGAGATTGAACTAGGTATTGGATACCGACGATCGAATCTCGGGCAAGTAACATACTGATGACAAAGGGAACAACGTATGTTGTTATGCGGTTTGACCGATAAAGATCTTCGTAGAATATGTAGGAGCCAATATGGGCATCCAGGTTCCGCTATTGGTTATTGACCGAGAATAGTTCTAGGTCATGTCTACATAGTTCTCGAACCCGTAGGGTCTGCACGCTTAACATTACGATGACAGTTCTATTATGAGTTTATAAAGTTTTGATGTATCGAAGTTTGTTAATCGGCATTTTACCGGAGTATCGGGAGGTTACCGGAACCCCCCGGTGACCTAATGGGCCTTATTGGGCCTAGTGGAGGAAGAGGAGAAGGGGCCAAGGGGCAGCCGCGCGCCCCTCCCCCCAAGTCCGAATAGGACAAGGAGGGCGGGTGGCGCCCCCCCTTTCCTTTCCCCCATCTCCTCCTTCCCCCCAAGTCCTAGTCCAACTAGGGAAGGGGGGAGTCCTACTCCCAGTGGGAGTAGGACTCCTTCGGCGCGCCTCCTCCTAGGGCCGGCCGCACCCCCCCTTGCTCCTTTATATATGGGGGCAGGTGGCACCCTAGAACACACAAGTTGATCTACGGATCGTTCCTTAGCCGTGTGCGGTGCGCCCCTCCACCATATTCCACCTCGGTCATATTGTCACGGAGTTTAGGCGAAGCCCTGTGCCGGTAGAGCATCATCATCGTCACCACGCCGTCGTGCTGACGGAACTCATCCCCGACACTTTGCTGGATCGGAGTCCGGGGATCGTCATCGAGCTGAATGTGTGCTGAACTCGGAGGTGCCGTACGTTTGGTACTTGGATCGGTCGGATCGTGAAGACATACGACTACATCAACCCGTTGTCATAACGCTTCCGCTTACGGTCTACAAGGGTACGTGGACAATACTCTCCCCTCTCGTTGCTATGCCATCACCATGATCTTGCGTGTGCGTAGGATTTTTTTTGAAATTACTACGTTCCCCAACATGCTTATCCTTCATTAAATTAAATTGATGACAAGCAATGGATTTTTCAGGGGTTGGGTGCGACATATGCCAAAGGATGGCTTATCATGGTGGGGGCGAGTAGAACATCGCCGGTGCCTGGAAACAGGATGAGGCGAAGACATGCACGCCGGCGGATCTTACCCAGCTTCGGGGCTCTCCCTGGAGATAACACCCCTACTGCTGCTCTGCGGGGTCTCCGCATGATCACTAAGGCAAAGTGAGTACAAGGTTTCTCCTTGAGCTGTTTCTGGAGGTAGGAGGAGGCAAGGCTAGCTCTCTCCTTCCTATATGGTCTGTCTAGTGCTAATGGATTCGAACCCTTTGCATGGGTGCCCTGGGGGTTTATATAGGCCTACCCCTAGGGGTACAATGGTAAAACCGGCTGGGTGCGGGCCCCAACCGTCTATCTCTTAGGCGCCGTCTTCTCCGCCGACTATTGGGGCCTGCCGACTGGCCTGGTACAGGGGCGTCAGCCTGTGTCCACCGCGGGCGGGTCTTGCCGGCTGCAGATTACTGTAGCCGTGCTTCTAATGACGCTGGCTCGGTCATGGGGTCATGGCAACAGTGTCGCCGCCTGACGGGCGATCATTGTTGCCATTCCCCTGTCGTGTCTGGTTAATGGCGTGTGGGGCCCGTGGGAGGGGCCGACCGACTCCTAGGGGCCGACTCCCAACGGGTCCGACTCTTGGCGCTCTTGCCGTCTTTAGTACTCCCGCTGACTGGTAGGCCCTGCCGTCTCCGGGCCGTACAGACAGGCCGTCGTGGGCACAGGGCTCCGCCCTCAGGAGCTGATGTCAGGGCCGGCATGGCAACAGTGCCACGCCGGACGGAGATCTCCGTTGGTACGGCACGCTGTGGCCATGCCTGCCCTTAAATAACAGGGTGGTTGGAGTTGCTGGCCGACTCCCCATAGTCGGCCTCTTGAAGTCGCCTCTGGGACTCGGCTTATTTTGGAGTCGCCTCTTGGACTCGGCTTATCTTGGAGCCGCCTCCTGGACTCGGCTTATCTTGGAGCCGCCTCTGGTACTCGGCTTATCTTGAAGTCGCCTCCTGGACTCGCGGGGTGCAGCCTGCCCCGATGTCTTGAAAGGTTCTGGGACTCGGGTTAGCCTACCCGTGGCCCATTACTTCGACAGTAGTCCCCGAAGCTGGTGAGGCTTCGAGGGTGATACGTTGTGGGGCCTCAACAGTTTCATTCTTCTGGTGGGGGGAAATCAAGCCTTGCTGGCCGTCTCCCTTCAAGACGACTGGTTGGAGTCGGATTTACAGCTGGAGTCGGATTTACAGAGGGCCGTCTTGCTCCCTAAGGAGTTTTGAAAGCCGCGGCGGGAACCAGGCGGCGTGCCTGATACGCTTCCCCGCGGCCGCTCGCCGCGGACCCATCACGCGGCGCCACGCGGCAGGGGCAGTCTGCCCACCCTCAAGCGTGATGGGACAGGCCATCGGGCGGGGCCCGCCACTACCGCGCCTCGGCCCGCGAACGGATCCGTTGCGGCCGCGCGGACGGTTGGGTTTCCCATGTCGTTATTGCGCGCAGTAACTTCGTGGGGTAAATCATGGGGGGCGTGGGGTCCCGTGCACAGTTAATCCCACGCCGCCCCATCGGCTTCTTAGCCTACGGGCCTATAAGTAGGCGGGGGGAGCGGGACGGCGAAACACGCGCGCCCCAAGGTTGGAAAAAGCGGTAGGCGTAAGCGAGGCGGTTGGCCTTCGCCTAGTGCCTCGGCGGTGCCTAAGCGCCCTAGGCGCGGCCTAGGCGGTTATATAGTTTTTACTCGTAGTGTATGTGTGATTATTATATGGGTGTTGATATTAGTTTAGGGCATATAAATAAGTTAATTACCGTCTACTACCATTGAAATATAACCCGTTTGGCATACTAGTGTTAGTATGTGGCATGATTTCTTGCTTGCATAGGCAATTCCTTGCTTGCCCTGCCTAGACCTCCATTTATGCCCTAGGTGAGGCGTTTGGCCATTGCCTAGCGCCTAGGCGTGCCTAAGCGCCTCCTAGGCACCGCCTTTTCCAACAGAGGCGCCCATTCCTCCCTGCTCCCCCGCTTCCTCTTGCCTCTTCTTCTTCTTGCCATCGTCGCACCAAGCCGCGCCGCACCCGCAGCGATGAGTTCCTCCTCCGCCGCCGCGGCTCCTGCCGTGCGCTCCGGCGTGTGGGACGGCTCTACGGTGGACGACGACCTCATCGAGCACCTCCGCAAGACGCGCCGGCTCCCCAGCGCGAACCTGGTGCGAGCCCGCGCCGCGCCGGCGGGGGAAATAAGGCCGGCGCCGGAGGAGGGCGAGTGGGTCATATTCCGCTCGCACCTCATGCGCGGCCTGGGCCTGCCGGCGAGCGGCTTCTTCCGCTCCTTCTTGGAGTTCAACGGGCTCCAGCCGCACCACCTCACTCCGAACACGGTGGTGCTGCTGGCCGCCTTCGCCACCCTGTGCGAGGGTTTTTGTGGCGTTCTCCCCACCATCGAGCTATGGGGAGAGTTCTTTCAATCCAAGCTCGGCACGCACATCGCTGGCGTGCCGGCTCAGTGCGGCGCCTTCATTGCGATGCGAAGGTCGACCGCCGACAATCCATTCCCCTCCGTCGCGCTGATTAAGTCGGGGAAGATGTGGCAGCGGTCATACTTCTACATGAAGAACGTCGCCACGGAAGGCGATTGGGTCAACCTGCCGCCCTACGAAGCCGGCGCACCGGCTGGGAGGCTTCCCAGCTGGTCCCACCGGGCCAAGACGCTGACTCCCGCAGGTGCCGCCACCGTCGCGCGACTCCGAGTGCTGACGCAGTCGGAAGGCCTGGTCGGGGCCGACTTGCTGGCCGCCTTCGTGGCGCGCTGAGTCCTCCCTCTCCAAGGCCGACCTCATCTGATTAGTCAGATGAGCGACCACCAAGACCCGAGTCGGATGTGCACCAGGGACATGCCCCACACGTATAAGGGGCGATTGGCCCCGAATAGGTTGGCGATGGTTGCACCGCGCTGTCGGACCGCGCCTAGGCGGCTAGGCCCAGTTGGAGCCGGTGAGCCGCCCACAGCGCGATCCATCTCGCGCTGGTAGGCTTCTGACAAGCGCCTCATGCTTGCCAGCTTCTTGGCGCCTTCGATGATCTGGAGGCGGCGTGCCTCCAGCGTCTCAGCGTCTGCGTCTTCTAGGATAGGCGCAGTCAGGTCTCGCAGAGCCGCGTCGAGCGGGTCATGAGCTCCCTCACCGGATTGCTCGTCATGACTGATGACAAGCACCTCCGTGACGGCGCTTCCGTCGCTCTCCTCGTGAGGGAGTGGCTCGTCATAGACCACCACGTTGGCGGGGAAAGCGTCAAGCGATGCGCCGTCGGAGTCGACCAGCATCAGGTCGGTGGAGCCTACGGACTCCAAGTCCACAACAGGCTCGCCGGAGACGTGGAGTTGGTCGAGGAGGCCCGCGAGGAGGTTCTCGGGGTCGCCCGTGCCTGCGTCGGATGCAGGCTCGTCGGAGAGGTGAACCTCGCTGACAAGTTCGGCAAGGCAGTTCGCTGCGCAGGCGGCCTCAGCGCCGCGCAGCGCGTCGATGCAGACTCCGTCTGGCGAGCCTGGCTGGCTGCGCTCGCCAGGGAGGAAAAGGGTTCCCGTCCAGAACAGATCTCCGGACGATGGTGCACCTGGCCCCAAGGTGGGCGCCAAATGTCGGTTGTTGGGTGCGACATATGCCAAAGGATGGCTTATCATGGTGGGGGCGAGTAGAACATCGCCGGTGCCTGGAAACGGGATGAGGCGAAGACATGCACGCCGGCGGATCTTACCCAGCTTCGGGGCTCTCCGTGGAGATAACACCCCTACTGCTGCTCTGCGGGGTCTTCGCATGATCACTCAGGCAAAGTGAGTACAAGGTTGCTCCTTGAGCTGTTTCTGGAGGTAGGAGGAGGCAAGGCTAGCTCTCTCCTTCCTATATGGTCTGTCTTGTGCTAATGGATTCGAACCCTTTGCATGGGTGCCCTGGGGGTTTATATAGGCCTACCCCCAGGGGTACAATGGTAAAACCGGCTGGGTGCGGGCCCCAACCGTCTGTCTCTTAGGCGCCGTCTTCTCCGCCGACTATTGGGGCCCGCCGACTGGCCTGGCACAGGGGCGTCAGCCCGTGTCCACCGCGGGCGGGTCTTGCCGGCTGCAGATTACTGTAGCCGTGCTTCTAATGACGCTGGCTCGGTCATGGGGTCATGGCAACAGTGTCGCCGCCTGACGGGCGATCATTGTTGCCATTCCCCTGTCGTGTCTGGTTAATGGCGTGTGGGGCCCGTGGGAGGGGCCATCCGACTCCTAGGGGCCGACTCCCAACGGGTCCGACTCTTGGCGCTCTTGTCGTCTTTAGTACTCCCACTGACTGGTAGGCCCTACCGTCTCCGGGCCGTACAGACAGGCCGTCGTGGGCACAGGGCTCCGCCCTCAGGAGCTGATGTCAGGGCCGGCATGGCAACAGTGCCACGCCGGACGGAGATCTCCGTTGGTACGGTGCGCTGTGGCCATGCCTGCCCTTAAATAATAGGGTGGTTGGAGTTGCTGGCCGACTCCCCATAGTCGGCCTCTTTGAAGTCGCCTCTGGGACTCGGCTTATTTTGGAGTCGCCTCTTGGACTCGGCTTATCTTGGAGCCGCCTCCTGGACTCGGCTTATCTTGGAGTCACCTTTGGGACTCGGCTTATCTTGAAGTCGCCTCCTGGACTCGCGGGGCGCAGCCTGCCCTGATGTCTTGAAAGGTTCTGGGACTCGGGTTAGCCTACCCGTGGCCCATTACTCCGACAGATTTTGCATATTACTTATTCTTCTTGAAAAGGATTAAGGGGAACATAGCACAAAACTTGAGAAAGTCTTCATGAACCACCGTTAGGATTGGAAAGAACGAATGGATTAAAATGATAATCAAAGAAAAAGAATGTTGAACGAACCACCGTAAGAATTAGAAAATGACTGATGGAAGAGAATGAATTACCGGGAAGAATTTGAAGAACCAATATGCTAGAGGGGATTTAGATGCGAGAGAACAAAGAGATCATGAGCTGATTAACGAAGCACCGGGATAATTGGATAATGGTAGCTGAAATGTAAGGACAAAGAATTCTTCTGGAACGATGGCCTCTGATGAAAAGAAAACAGGAAAACAACTTCTGACAAACTCTGGATGGGTGAGAAAAAGGAATATCTGACAAATGGAATAATTTGAGAGGATAACAAGAAGCACGAATCTTCGAGAGAGCGGGTCAGATTAAGAGGAAAAACTCTTATTCGGTCTTCAAATGTTAAGAATGACGACGAGAAACACCACCAAATTACTAAGATACTCCGGGAGAATGAAAAATGAAGAGGTTGAGCCAACAATGAAAATGATTTGAAATCGATCTTGGAAAAGATCCGACTGATGAAATTCATACTTACATCAAACTTGAAAAAGAATTATGAATGGCTCCGGAATAATTAGAAGAGTCAGGTAAGATCCTGGGAAAAGACCTGTGGGTTAGGGCCCACTAAAAGAAAACACCGTTGGAAAAGGGATGTTGAAGAGATAGATGATACACCGGAACAATTGAAATATTTGAATGAGGTGATAACCTCGAATAAATTCAAACATAGACGAATCTCCTGAGATGTCTTGAGCACTCTGGAAGGATAAACTGGCGAGAGGCGAACGAGCAGGGAAAACACTTGAGTCGAGGGAAAGAAAATAATCACTACCGAAAATTAGAATTGAATCCACCGGGGAAGAAAAAGAGATGAAGAATGTCGAACATAACGAGAATTCACCGGTTGAAATGGTTGAGGGAAGACTGAAGAGGCTCCGCATGAATGAAATTGATGGTCAAAAGAGACTCAAACTCCGGGAAGAAAAATGGTGGGAGGGCGGGAAAACAAAGGCAACTTGGAAGGGGAAACCAACAAATAACTTGAAGAGAAAACACCAGTTGAAATCATTGAGGAAAGAAAGCAAAGACTTCACACGAGTAGGATGGATACTCGATTACAGTCTCCGGATCCGAGAAGAAGAAGGGAGGGCGGGTGGGAAAAGAAAACAACTAAGGATTGAACTTGGCAAAGATGAAGAGGCTCGAGTCAACTTGACGAGAAATGCACCGGATAAAAAGAGATGAGATCCAACGACCGGACAACCAACTGCGTGATCCTAAAGAAAATCTGAAGGGGAAGAGGAATAATTCAAAACACCTACGTCAAGATTCCTCACCAGAGCGACGAAGGGGCTGAGGAGTAAAACGAATTCCTACTCTCCGATATAACTAGACTCCGAAAATAGTTTTCTTCTAGACTCAACAACGGCCAAACTACACGATCAATCAAGGGGGGCTCCTATGGTCGGTCGAGGCTCTGATACCAACTTGTCACGCCCAATATGCGACCCTATCCAAAAGGAACTCGAAGGTCCCACCAAGGTTAGACCCGCATATTGGAACGCTTTTGCAAGGTGGATATCATTGCATCAACATTACATAATAGGTAGGGATGCATACATAAGGCATACAATGCCACACAAATACAACATCATCTTACATAAGAGCACCACCCGACTACGGATGAAACACAAACAGAAACTCAAACAACATCCACCCTGCTAGCCCAGGCTGCCGACCTGGAACCTATCCCCTAATCGAAGAAGAAGCAGAAGAAGAACTCCAAACAAGCAAACATCGCTCTCGCGTCATGATCATCGCATAACATGTACCTGCAACTGTCGTTGTAGTAATCTGTGAGCCACGAGGACTCAGCAATCCCATTACCATGGGTATCAAGACTAGCAAAGCTTAAAGGGGAAGGAGGGGTAAAGTGGTGAGGTTGCGGCAGCGACTAAGCATATATGGTGGCTAACATACGCAAAAGAGAGCGAGAAGAGAGCAAACGGAACGGTCGTGAAGCTAGCAATGATCAAGAGGTGATCCTGAACTCCTACTTACGTCAATCATAACACAGAAACCGTGTTCACTTCCCGGACTCCACCGAGAAGAGACCATTACGGCTACACACGCGGTTGATGCATTTTAATTCGGATCTCGTGTCAAGTTATCTACAACCGGACATTAACAAATTCCCATCTGCCACATAACCGCGTGCACGGCTCTCGAAAGTTTATACCCTGCAGGGGTGTCCCAACTTAGCCCATGATAAGCTCTCGCGATCAACGAAGGATATTCCTTCTCCCAGGAATACCCGATCAGTCTCGGAATCCCGGACAATGGTAAAACAAGACCAGCAAAGCCGCCCGATGCGCCGACAATCCCGATAGGAGCTGCGCATATCTCGTTCTCAAGGCAACACCGGATGAGACATCCTACGAGTAAAACCAGACCTCGAGTTTCCCCGAGGGGGCCCCGCAGTCTACTCGGTTCGAACCAGCACTTAGAGAAGCACTGGCCCGGGGGGGCTAAAATAAAGATGACCCTTGGGTTAATTATTCCCAAGGGAAAAGTAGGTGGTGGTGAGGCAAATGGTAAAACCAAGGTTGGGCCTTGCTGGAGGAGTTTTATTCAAAGCGAACTGTCAAGGGGTCCCATAAATCACCCAACCGCGTAAGGAACGCGAAATCCGGGAACATAACACTGGTATGACGGAAACTAGGGTGGCAAGAGTGGAACAAAACACCAGGCATAAGGCCGAGCCTTCCACCCTTTACCAAATATATAGATGCATTAATAATATAAAAGATATTGTGATATCCCAACATAATCATGTCCACCATGGAGCAATCTTCAACTTTACCTGCAACTAACAATGCTATAAGAGGGGCTGAGCAAAGCGGTAACATAGCCAAGCAATGGTTTGCTAGGAAGGGTGACAAGGTTAGAGGCTGACATGGCAATTGGGAGGCTTGATAGAACAAGGGATAGGTAACGCAGCAAAGTGATAGAACGAAGCAACTAGCATAGCAATGATAGTAGTGAGATCCAGGGTAGCGGTCATCTTGCCTGAAATCCCGCAAGGAAGAAGAACGAGTCCATGAAGAAGATGAAGCCACGAAGACGAACCAAGCGTAGACGAACGAATCCTCACGATCGCAACGAAACGGGAGCTATCGAACAAAACATAGTAAACACACCACACATGGACAAGACATGATGCACAACCAAGCATGATGCATGACAAAAACTAGATGAGGCTACTCATGGCAAGAGATGATGCAAACAAGAACAACACATCAAGGCAAGTTTAAATGAGGCCAGAAACAACATATAACAATTCCGGTAAGTCCTCATATGCAAATTTAGAAATTGGTCCAGAACTGAACAAACATTAAGTTGAAGTTGTTAAACAGCAAGTTAAAGAGCACCAAGATGATCTACACGAGATTCTAGTCAAGTTACATATAAAGTTCATTTAGTTCGGATCTACGACCTAGAAGATATGAGCAAAACAACTTAAACATGACATTGATGCTAAATGCATACAAACATCAAGCAAACACTCTAAAACATGGATGCAACATGATAATATAATACTTCATGCAAAATCACACAAGTTTCATATAGATCACACTCAAAACGGAGCAACGGTTCAACACACACACACTATACAAGATATGACAACAATCTGTCTATAACAGCAACTAGGCATATTGCAAGCACCAAAACAACATGCTACAATACCACAATATGAAAACAAGAGGCATGGACATGATGTACAGGTAATGCATGACAAAACATGAACATTGAGCTATCTCCAGAAATCACTAGAACATGCTCAAACACACATGACAAGATTGCATATATTAACAGTTTCAGACTTTGCAGAAATAACATCAGGTTGCAATGTTTAGAGCTATCAAACGACATGTTACAGGAGCTTAACATGGCAAACAAAGGCATGGCATGAATCTACTAATGGCATAGAACAAAACTCCCTTACTGACCATGAGCCAAAAGGGCACAGAAAATTTGATGGCACCCATGTAAACATGGCAAGTTATATGACAGACTCATACATGGCAGGAACAATAATAAGTAGGCATGTTGGTGAGCTTGAACCACTCACCACAGAGCAATACATGGAATGACAAGTTGACCAAAAGTAAGAAGACATGTTTATGAAGCTAATCATGGCAAGAGCAAGTTGATAGCATGCTTGGATAACTAACAACAATAATGGCAACATTGAACTTAATGTTAACAGGTTGACAGCAACATTATTTAGCAACTTTGAGGGCAAGATACAACAAGCTATAGCAGGCTATAAATGCAACCAAGGGCATGGATGGATAGATAATGACATGTATAACAAATCATCCTTAGTGAACATCTCCAGATTATGCATAGAATGAGTTGTAGCAGCAGGTTTACATAGCATCAAAATATAACAGAATTAGTCTAGCAAAACAGTAACAGCAAGTACCCTACTTAACAAGCTTGATGCACTCACTACACAACTCACAAAAATACATGGATTGCACCCCTGTAAAGATAGGAAGATGTAGTACAAAACACATGTAGAGCTCATGCTCATAGGATGCACACATCAAATGCAACAAAAATGACAAATCACCAAGTTATAACAGTTTCGGCAGATTAACATCATATAGCACTCTTGCAACGATGATTAGGGCGTCAAGATGATATCAAACAAACATGGCACGATGGAATGAAATGTAGATCATCTCACAATGAACATTTTGATATATCATATGCATGAAACGGAGCTACGGATGCAGAGTTATGGCATGTCAAACAGGGCATGAAAATACTGCAGGGAATCGGGACTTAGCAGAAATTTACCCTCGCGAAAAGTCAACCCGGGACGAGGAGATCCCGGGACGGAGCGGATCCGGGACGGGGGCACACGTTTGGTTGGCCGAACTGGTGGATCTGGTCCACCTGACCAGATCCCGCGAGGACGGTGGCGACTCTTGCCGGAGCAGCGCCGGCGAGGTCAGGACGGCCGGAGGGAGTCGGGGCCGGCCGGATCCGTGGGCGGCGGGGCCGGAGGACGAGCGGAGGCGCGCTCGGGCGCGAGGGAACGGGCGGCGCGACGCCGGAGTTGGCGGGGCCGAAGGGCTCCCGGGGCGTGGGGCGGCGGCACGCGGACGGCGAGATCGCCGGCGGGCGTTGCGGCGGCGAAGGAGATCCACGGGAGGCAGCGGGAACACGCAGCAGGGAGGCGAAGCCGGCGAGGGACGAGGCAGGCGCGGGCCGGCGGGGATCCGTGGGACGAGCGGGAGGCGGACGGCGGCGGATCTGCGGGAGGCGGCGGCGGCGCCCCGCGGCCGGAGGCGAG
>NC_041387.1:536868161-536915635 GCF_002162155.2 Triticum dicoccoides | reverse complement strand
CGGGCCCGACTCTGGCCCCGCAGGCCGGCAGCGGCGGGAGGGCGCGGGGGCCACGTGGCGGCGCGCCACTGTCTGGGAGCGGCGGCGGGGAAGCGTCCGGTCCGGGACGGACATGTCCGGCGGACGAGAGGAGCGGGGCTAGGGTTTCGGGGGAAAGACATCCGCGAATTTTGGGGGAGGGGGCATATTTATAGATAGAGGGAGCTAGGAGTGTCCAAATGAGGAGCGGTTTTCACCCACACGATCGTGGTCGAACGACCGAGAGCATGGAGGGGGTTTGGATGGGTTATTGGGCTGATTTGGAGGGGTGTTGGGCTGCACACAAAAGAGGCTTTTAGGATTACCCCGGTTAACCGTTGGAGTACCAAACGACCTCCAAATGGAATGAAACTTGACAGGCGGTCTACCGGTGGTGTACCAAGGCCGCTTGGCAAACCTCGGTCCATTCTAAGAAAGTTTAACACCTGCTCACAACAAGAGACGAAAGGGGGACGCCGGAGGACATAGGAGTGCCGGATTGCAAAACGGACAACGGGGAAAATGCTCGGATGCATGAGACGAACACGTATGCAAAATGAGATGCACATGATGACATGATAAAATGCAACACACAAGCAAATGACATGGAAACAACGGCAAACGACTGGCAGACACCCGGCGCATCGAATCCGGGGCGTTATAGGCCAAGCGTCCGGGTGCGTCATTAGGTCGCCGAAGTTGGTTCCTCGGGCACCGAGCCTCTTAACAACGGCATACGGACGGACAACATGAATGTGGGCAGCTAGTGCCGGCTGGGAACGCACCACGCGACGACATGAGGGACGAGGGTTTTTGGTGTGCCAGGTAGTCAGCTGCGGTCGTGGCAATGTTGGAGATGCCCTTTGCTCACATGCGATCCCCACATGTCATTGAAAAAGCAAGACGACCCGGATGGTCTTAGGTCCTGGGGATGCAGTTGGCCGTGCTACACCACTCCACAAATGCGGTGCGGCGTGCGTGCACTTTTGCGCCCCGTGCATCCTCGACGAGCTGGGTGTTGATCCGCTGGTCGTGCTACAACGCTAACGCCACCCTCGGCACACTGAAACCGACCGTGTCCAGCGACGATGAGCGTGTCGTTCACCGCGGTCGCCGTGTCTAGAGGCGGTGCTGGAGCTGCGCCACATTGCTGCCCCCCACGACCCACATGAATGGTTTCCGGTGGCAAGGAGGTCGTGGGCAAACTCCTCAATTGGACTAGTCTGCGCTACGTCGTCCCGACAGGTGTGCCCCACATGTCGGTTTCCCTGTTTTCCCGGCCATATTTGAGCATCAGTGCTCCGCGTTGCGCATTAGGCCTTTCACTATGTAGGCCAAACGAGACAACTTATTGTTTATTTGAGCCGTTCAAGTATAATCATGTGGCGTTTGCTTATTTCTCATTCCTCTCCAACCCTCTTCTCCATCGATCATGCTGCCCTCTGGTCGAGTCCATCCTCCCGCATGCCTCATTTGAACATTCCGCCGAGTATCATTCGCATGTGGGCCTAGACCATGCTTGTATTTCCAATGTTTTAATTTGTCCGACATGCATACAAACAAACAGTTCGTTTAAAGTTTCACTTTGCCTCCACTACGTGTCGCTTCCCGTCTTAGTTTTGACATCCCATTCGGTTCATGCACTGACACATGTTGATGGGATCGATTGATGTTGAGAGATCAATTGCGTGCCGTGCAATATATTATACGTTCATAAGCAAAACAAACATATTGTACCCACCCTGGTCCTCTTTCAATCGATCTCTGGACCCCGAGATGAAATCAAGAGAGAACGAGTGGGTGCATGTGTGATACCTAAGGCGGATTCAAAATTTTGAACCAGTGATCATTACATCCGCAAATCATATATAAAGGGTATTCAATATCCGTTTCGCTTTTGAACGTACAATATACTCCCTCCGATCCTTTCTAGTTTACATATAAGTTTTATGTGTAATCAAAGTATCTCTACTTTGATCAAACTTACAGAAAAAAGTATCAACATTCAATAACGCCCAATCAATATTGTTAGATTCGTACATACTCCTAGATTTGTAGTCAAACAGAGATGGTTTCCAATTTGTTTTCAACCACGTGAATGTGCTTGTTCTCGCGCATGCTCTTCCTACTAGGATTTCGCCACGTATAGCCAGTCCAATAGTAACTTTTTTTAAGCTCCCTGTCCAATAGTACTAGTGGAGTACTGACAACATCTGTAGTAGAGTATGCAGTGCTCATAGTACTCCCTCATTCCATTTATATAGGGCCTATGTGGAGGAGAGAGATGTGAAAAAGTAAGGGGAGTGAGCTCTCATGCAAGAGCCTAGCTATATACGCATTCCTAGTTAAATACAATAAATATGAAGAAAGAGATAGAGAGGAGATGGAAAAAAGTACTAATACAATAGCCAACCTTATATTTTTTGTGTGGGAAATAGCCAACCTTGCCCACACTACTATATGAGTGCATATAGATGATGGCTATAGATGACATGGCAGTTCCTTATAGCCATCGGCTGGCTATATTATTAACCATGCTCTAATGCATTTTTCAAAACCGCCTTTGACTATTGACAAGATTAATAGTACATGAGATGTATAATGTGAAAATTGTATCATTGGAAGCTCCTTTCACGTACGAATTTGACCATATGCTTTGTGTAAGTTGCATGTCATATATTATTACTCTAACATTTGGTCAAAATTAGCCTCGAAAAATGCATTAGGCCCTGTATAGTAGATGGAAGGAGGGAGTAGTAGTGGAAGTGGATCCTATGATGTAGGTATCCCTACCTTACCCTCCCTTTTGGTTACTGGCGGACCCCATGATTTCTAGGCCCCGCATGTCAGTTACTCAATGGGTTCGGCCACGATAGGGGATCCTTATCCCTAGTATACTCCCTCTGTTTTATTTACTCCGCATAAAACGGAGGGAGTGGTAGTATCAATGACGCGAGCGGGGGAGGGGGAGGGTTGTCGGTTTGCTCTCAACTGCGGTCTCATAAGCGAGCGAAAACGCAAGACAAAGCGCATTCCATTCGGTGATCGACATGGAGGGTCCAGCGTGCCGGGGTGCAACACGAACGTGACAAGAGCAATGTACAGTCAAAACCGATTGACCGATCATCGCCGGAACCACTATTCTCACCAGAACCTTCGCTGCTCGGCCTACGCCAACCACTGCCCCAAAATCACACCTCCTCTCCAGCCCATTCCCCCACCTTTCGATCCCCTAGCCCGCATCAAGCATCCTCTAGTTCACCGGAAAGCAATGGTGCGCTGCAAGATCACGTACTACAAGATGCTAACGCCGGAGCGCCGCGCAGAAATCGCGGCGGCGGTCGGCGCCACAGACCTCCGTTCCCAAGCTCGCTTTGCAGCAGGCCAATCCCCGAGTTCTCTGGAGCCAAGCTACTAGGAGGAGGAAGCCGATCAAATGTTAATGGCGGAGGTCGCGGGCGGAAGGCCCCCGATGGGTATGAGATGATGGATGTCGACTTCGTGCTGGCGTCCGGGTCCCCCATGGTGCAGGCGGACCAGTGGTTCAACCTGGCGATACTAAAGGAGGATCGGGAGGCAGAGGCTCAACTCGACGCGGAGCGCGCACATGCCACTACCATCGAGGCTCTCCTGCAGGCGGAACTGGATGTCGTGGATGTGAATCAGGCGGCAGAGGCTCAACTTGAGGCGGAGCGCGCGGATGCCACTGCCATCGAGGCCCTCCTGCAGGCGGAACCGGACATCCTGGACTTGAACCGGGCGGCAGAGGCTCACCTCGACACGGAGCGCGCGGATGCCGCTGCCATCGAGGCCCTCCTGCAGGCGGAACCGGACGTCCTGGAATTGAACCGGGCAATAGAGGCTCAACTTGACGCGGAGCGCGCGGATGCCGCTGCCATCGAGGCCCTCCTGTAGGCGGAACCAGACGTCCTCGACTTGAACCGGGCGGTGCTCTCGTCCATGCAGAGCGCCCGCACGCTCCGCGTGAATGAGTAGCTGGAGGCCGAGGACAACCATGGTGCAGAGACACACGTCGGCAGCTACGACTGGTTCGCGCCGGCAGCCAAAGACGACGAGGTTGTCTCGTTCCGCGGGCAGTGATAGTTTTTCTTTATGTTGTTGTTTTTAGGGATCTTTTGCTGTGTAAAAACATATATTGTTATGCAAGTCACTTGACTTTCATCATTTGGGTCAGTCTGCCATTTCAGGCGGTTGGATGAATATCATACGTCTCCTAACCCTTCTTCCTCACCTCTTCTTCTTACCCAACGGACCACCGCACGGGCCGTACGGATCCTCCCCAACATGTGGTTGGATAAACATACTGTATGAACGAAAATTATGTGTCAGCGGTAGGATGGCTGAGTTTGGTTTGTTCACATGCGGTAGCATGTGTCAGTGAGGGTGCGTTCCCTTGGTTGGGTTTGCAGCGTGCAGGAGCGACTGTGTGAGGGTGCGGTGCGCCCGTGGCGTGCAGGAGCGACCGTGTGAGGGTGCGGTGCGACCGCGACAGCCGTGCGCAAGTGTACCTCCTTTTCATTTTGAAAACTTTAGGCAAGCTTGCAAAAATGTGTGGCGAAGTATGGCAATGCAAGGCCTAGACCCAAACAGGATAAGTACGTATGTACTAGGAGTACTAGTGTTAAAAAAGAAAGGCCGGGTTTTCCTTCACGGGATTAATCGATACAAATCTTGTTTTGACGTGTCAATTAACGCGTATTTTTTTCTCCAAAGCCCAAAGGGCTAACCGTCTCACTCCTCATCGCTTGATTAATGCAACGCCATGCAAACCAACCTTCTCACTTTCGCATGCATTCAAGGGTATATTAATGTCCTTGGTTGCTAGTATGAGGCAAACCCCATCAATTTTGCCTCGATTAGTGTTAGTGGCCTTTTGCAAATTGTATTTTTGATATACTGGCCTCTTGTACAAAATAATGGAGGTAGTAATTATTTGACTTCCTTCCCCATTGGGGTGACGTCGACGATATCTCGAATGTTGTGGTTTGGCGAAGTGCGTTCGACAGAGAACGCCATTGAGGGAGACCACGGTAAGTCGTTCGCAAGTGTCGCCTGCAAGCTGAGACAACCGCCTTATTTGCATCCAGGAAGTCCGTTGAACCAAAGGACGCGAAAATGTACTAGTACTACTAGTACACAATAGCGTCGTTCGTCTAGCTTAGTGCGGTGAGGTGGTTTCTCGAAGAAGATGATGGAGAAGCGGAGTCAGCGAAGAGTGAAATAATGGTTGCTTCGTCCATGCTTTGTGATTTGACGCTTCACTGCTTTGTGATTTGTGACAGAAGGGACAAGGGAGTAGACTCTGTGCTCTATACTGTACATGCATCCAAGCATGGGAGAAAGAGGAGGGACATTGCATTTTTCTATTCCTTCAATTAATCAATCAGGGAGCTTCGGTTCCATCTTTTTGGCTTTGGCAGCACCGTCCACAATGGTTCCCATCAATGCCAAAAGCTATTTTCACATTTGGCTACACATTGGGGATGCCCTTAACTGTACCACTTGGTTTTGCTCCTGTGTGCTATCTATACAAATCTCAATTATATTGATCTAAAAAATTATAAAATCAAGATTAGTAAAATGGAGGTGATTTTGCCGCGCGGATGGCGGGGGAGGTTTGTTATTTCAAGAGGAAGTTGGCTTGGCGGTTTGCTAGCATGCGGTCCCATGTGTCAATGCTTCACCAAGCCGATCCGCGTTCCACATGAGGCAGAACAATGGCAGAAGCAACACGTGGTTAACTTGAAGAAGATGAGGGAGAAGCGGATTCAACAACGAGTGAAATGATGGTTGCTTCATCCCTCCAACTTCTTTTTTAGCATTATTACTTTGTCCCTCCAACTTAACTGCGGGAAAGGTGCAACTTTGTGATTTGACGCCTCATTGCTCATTACTACGCTGGCGCCATGACTGGGGTGCTTCTCCCCTGCCGCTCTGCACTACATTTCGGTATGGCACATGGACCCGGTAGCTTGATGTCCCACTTGATGTCCCACTTTGTCCCTCCAACTTAACTGGGACTAGAACATTTATGAAAGCGAGCGCTCCACTCTTACGACGGAGGAGTACACAACACAACGGCCAAGTGAACTGTCACTTGTACTGTATAGTACTATAGTTTTGTTGTTTCGCACGATCCATAGATACAAACCCGATTAAACAGGAAAGGGCGGGATTTTTCCCGCGCGGTAGATGATACTTGCCATACATTACAAAGGCAATTTTAATGTATGCAAACTGAATAATTAAGTAACAATATGATATCTAGTAAAAATAAAAACACATATGATTTATTGTGTTACAGTGCAGTAGTAGTGTTGTATTGCATAGTTGTTAGATGTAACATGCGAGAATGTGTAGAGATATAGTTTTGGAGGGCCTACAGAGAGAAAAGCGTAATATGGTCACCGAACTTTAGAATATGCTGATTACGGTCACTATATATGTTTTGTGGTGATTATACGGTCACTTGCTCACGGTTCAGCATCGGATTGCACTCTGTTGACCGGCCAAATAGTCTGTGTGGCACCATGTTGACTAGTTAAATTGACCATGTTCCTGGTGGGTCCCACCTGTCATTTTGCATAGGAAAAAGGTCAGATAAACACAAATTTATGCAGGCTTCGACAAGACTCCAACCCATGCGCGGAAATCACCTGGTTGTGTATGTGTCTGTCAGGGCCTGATGTGTGCACATGCACGTGTAGGTTGAGCACTTGAGCGTGAGAGTGTGTGTTGGTCGTGTGGTGTGTGCATGCATGCGTGCGTGTGTGTGTGTGAGTGTTGCGTGCATGCGTGGCTGCGTGTGCACGTGTGAGTGTTGCGTGTGTGCGTGGCTGCATGTGTTTGTGTGAGTGTTGCGTGCATGCAGTTCGTGTGCATGCGTGTGTGTGTGTATAATCACCACATCAGCTCCTGTCTGTTAAAACAGACGGCTCAGCATACCAATACAAGGCCACCTTGTCCACTGTGCCCGCAGTCAAGACTTCGAACCACAGTCCAATATTTTTTTGTCATCTGTTTTCATTCTTACTAGCAAGATGCCCGTGCATTGCACGTAACATCAAGATGCATTTTTTGACTAGTTTATCTTGTGATAGAAAAGGATGAACGAGGGAAGGCCTCATTTGCAAATGTGAAGAGGTGTGTGGGTACCTTTTTGCAAAATTTCCATAGTTTCCTTCCTATCCGTCAGATATAAATCGGACGGCCTATATTGCAGGATGGCAGGCACACCATCATCAACAACTCTGTTGTTTATAAGAGTGTAGAGTAGATACAAGCCGACAGGTGGGCCCAATGGTAGTGAGGTAATGTGATGCAACACTAGAGGTGCCACGTGGAGCGTTTAACTGGTCAACTAGTCATGTCTTGAGCAAATACAGAGCTGTAGGGTGAGCCCGTGACTGTATAATAACCACAAAACATAAATGGTGACCGCAATGAGTGGATTCTGAAGTCCAATGTACGTATCGTGCTTTCGCTTCAAATACAATGATCGTCATTGTATATATTGCGAGAGAAAGATGAAACATGCGTGAATGTGCTGGGGGCTTACTTTTAGAGGACCTGGAGATAGTTTGTGTGCGTACGTGAAAGGGGCGTAGAGGGGGTGTATGCGATGGAGAGAGAGAGATGCTCTTTGTTTCTATTTGTTATGACTAACTTTATATATAGTATAAAAATATACAAATTCACAGTACGGAATAAATATCATTATGGGCACCATGCAATGCAAATTAATGTTCATACTCCTCCATGTAAGTTTGTGATGTTGTATATATGTAGAAATTCTAAAATAAATTTTTTGCCACACTTTATTCAAAAGGAATGTTGTATGCGAAATAAACGTGAAGAGAGGGCTTTTTAGATCAATGCGGTATGTGATGTAACATGTGTGAATGTGTAGTTGATGTATTTGGCAGGGCCTAGAGAGGTATGTGTGTGTATTACGTATTCGAGAGAGGCATGGATAGAGGGGCCGGCGGGGGGAGGGGGTGTGGGAGAGATAGCACGAGAAATGAGAGTGGTCTAGAGAGAGAGACGAATATGATGTGACGGCGAGAGATTCCCTTCAGTGTGTATATGCAAGGGGGGAGGGGATAGAGGCACCAGGATAATTTTTTGTGTGGTGTCTGTGTTGGTATGTGTGGGTGTGAGAAGATAACGAGACCTGGGGGCAGAGGGTGTGTCATCGCGTGAGGTCCGGTGGGTCGAAGTGAGGACCTTGGTTCGGTTCTATCCTGCGCCACATTGGTCGGCCCGTGATGCATTTAGGGAGACCCATGGATGACTAGTCGTACAAGACAAACATAGTAGAATTGTGAAGGACTCTGTGTCCACTGACAAAGCCGGCTAGGATTTGTAACCCTAGGTTCTCGGAGTAAGGTAACCCCTTATCTCTGATATTACTATTCATCCAACCTAACTTGAAGGGGCATCCTACAGAATGCTCTGCTAGAATCATACTCGTCGATTAGGAAGAGAGGTGTGAGACAAGGCGTGAGAGACAGGCCTAAACAAAATATGCGTACCAGAGACACGTAGGCAGGTCTATGTATATAGAAAGGGTCGATGGGGATTGTGCGTGTGTATGCTTGTGAGAGGAAGAGTGCTTGTGATAAAGGTTAGTGAAAACAGTCGTAAATGGTTACGAGAGGGAGGGAGGGTTATATCGAGAGCATGTCAGCGAGAAAGACACCTCGGGAGAGAGTGTGTGAGCATGTGTGAGAGACCACGATGGTGAGTGAAACTACATGTAAAATATTGATGTACACATTGATTAAAGATATAAATTGCATCCAAATATTAGGATGGGATCATGATATTTGCAATTCGCATAAGGAACGGTCATTGATCCATCAGACTTCTAGATTCTATCGAATTTGAGCATGCCTATGTTATTATTCGACATAATTGATCAACATAGTTAGTATTTTGAACTTCAGACAATGCATCGCTTTAGCAAACGAATATAAACATGAGTATATTTCATGTTGTGTGCGTAAAGCACATTATACATACAAAAGTTACACAATGAACATTATAAATAGCTACCTATGAACTAGCATACATTTGAATTCAACTTAAGGTGGTTTAAAAAAATCGAATTCAACATGAAATCCATTCAATTATTTGAATTCGATATCATGGCATTTGTAAATCATATGGGGGCACCAATCTTTGCTCTGATTTTGTACATAATAGCATATGTACTCATGTACAAAATAGATTCAAATTTAGCTCCTCCATTCCAAAATAATCATAGTTATAGGATTTTCAAGTGTCAAAATTTCAAAAAGAAGCAGATAATTTAATGAGGTTTTCAAACATACAAGGCCAAATTTAACGTTGTCTATTTAAGTCAATCCTCAAAGTTCAAGAGTACTCTAAACGTGAATGCTTCTGTTTCAAAATTTCGAACGAAGCGCCAAAGGAGCCTCTACTCGCCCGAAACCGCGTGAGACCAATGTTTGGTAGTACAAGGAAATTACTTTTCTAACTCCGACCCGTGAAACCTACTGGCCCGACGTCCAAAGGTCTAAACTGGGGTAGGTTTGTAGCTTCATCTAGACGCCACACAACCGCCTCTGAAAAACATTCAAACACGATGGCCGCCTAAGCACACATGCGCGCGGCCGAAATCGCTCCCACCCACTATTTGGGACACCTGGGATTACCATCCTACCCCCGACCCGCAGTAGGTCCAAAATTTAAGAGGGTGGCAAAGTTTGTACTTTCCCCAAATTTCAAACAAGCGCGTCCCATCTGTTCAAAAAGCCAAAAACAAGCGCGTCCCAGACCGAAACATGGTTCTCCCTTAGCTCCCCCCACCCCCGCCCACCCGTCTGATTTCCCATTCGTACTCCGTGGGCACCAAAACTACCTCTCCACCAGCCGCGAAACACCGGCGTCCTCCGTCTGCCACCCCATCCCACCCATCAACCGCCGCCCTCCTCCATGCCGGAGCCGATACCCTGACATCGTCGTCCACCGCAACCTCAACCGCAATGCCCTCCATGGCTAGTAGTTGAAGCCGAGGTCAAGCCGTCCGTACCCGAGCCAGTTCAACCACGCCGTCCTGTGCCTCACCGCTGCCGCTCCAACTTCGCCATCGTCCACCGCACCTGAGCTGTGTCTGCTAGGCCGTCCTTTGCCGCCTCGTATCTGCTTCCCCTCCACCGACATATGTCCACGGCAACACAGTCAACAATTTGTCCATAGGTTCGTCCAAGGCTCCACCGTCCTCCAAAACATTGGTTCCCCCGGCAAAAAGAAGAAGATCACCGCGACATATGGAGGAGACCACATTGGCTACCGGAAATGGTACTCTTCTTCCCTTATTCGTGCAAATCTTACATGTCTGCTTGCACGGTATTCATCCCACGGAAGACACTAGTTGACCGCTTCTTCTTGATACTAGATGTTCCTAGTAACTCGTGATGCACAAGGTTTATCCTCATATACTATTTCACCTTAGCTAGAGGTCTGCCGCCCCCCTAGATTTCAATTCCTGGTCAGTTGATTCCCTATTAACAGAAGCATTCCCTGGCGTAACCGGCGCTAGTCCACCTATTACGCCGGGGAAGCAGCGCCTCGGTGTTTATCTTAGGGGCATGTGGGGCCTAGAGCTGCTGACGCTCGATCTGGAGGTCGGCCAGGATTAAAGGGATGGCCTGGAGGTGCTGCCAAGCACGGCGGTGCTGTGAGGTCAAGCGGAGGGCAGGGCGGCGGAGGCAGGGGTCTGGACCGTGGTCCCTGGTGGTTCGAGAAAGATCGTCAACAGTGACTGGGGGGAGGTAGATGAAGGCCATCTTCCCGTTCCTTATAGATCGGACGGTTCATAAAAAAAATCGACTGGCCTATTTATTTTCAGTCGACTATTATCTTGATATGACCACATGTGGTGGTGTGCTGGAGGAGTACCTGCATTTCCTGTGCTCATATATTACAAAATCATAGGGAGTAGAATCTAATTTTGTTTGCCATGCAATGTTGTGGAGCTATCATATGTCTCGAGTCATTTATTTTCCAGCCACCTGCTATCTGCTACTTTTACAGTGCACTAGTTCTGCACACACTTCACCCTTACTCTCACTATTGTGTTTTTATGCAAGGGTATTTCAGACTCTGGTGCCATGAGAGAAGTAAAAAAGAAAAGAGAGAAGTCGCTCCAGCGTCGTACGCGGATAGGCCAGACACGTTTCAGCCTTATAAAGGGTGCAGTGTCAGCAAATGGAGACGGTAAACGTAGCTCTGGAGTTGATGACCTCGCTCGCAATGAACCACCATCCCAGGTGCTTGCTTTAACTTTGTGGTGTCATATGTGGTTGCCTGTTCCATATGGTGTCTAGTTTGTATTCGAAAGGCCGAAGTCGGTCTTTATTAAGATAAGGAAAGATATTTTTTACATGAACCATGCTAAGTCTTCAGCTTGCGTTGGTTTTCCTTGAAGAGGAAAGGGTGATGCAACAATAGTAGCGTAAGTATTTCCCTCAGTTTTTGAGAACCAAGGTATCAATCCAGTAGGAGGCTCCTCAAAAGTCCCACGCACCTACACAAACAAACAAAGAACTCGCAACCAACGCAATAAAGGGGTTGTCAATCCCTTTACGGCCACTTGCGAAAGTGAGATCTGATAGAGATAATATGATAAGATAAATATATTTTTGGTATTTTATAATATAGATGCAAAAATTAAACATGCAAATAAAAGTAGATTGAAAGCTTATATGATAAAAGATAGACCCGGGGGCCATATGTTTCACTAGTGGGTTCTCTCAAGATAGCATAAGTATTACGGTGGGTGAACAAATTACTGTCGAGCAATTGATAGAAAAGCGAATAATCATGAGATTATCTAGGCATGATCATGTATATAGGCATCACGTCCGTGACAAGTAGACGGCCTCCTGCCTTCATCTACTACTATTACTCCACACATCGACCGCTATCCAGCATGCATCTAGAGTATTAAGTTCATAAGAACAAAGTAACGCATTAAGAAAGATGACATGATGTAGAGGGATAAACTCATGCAATATGATATAACCCCCAGCTTTTTATCCTCGATGGCAACAATACAATATGTGCCTTGCAACCCCTATTGTCACTGGGTAAGGACACCCCAAGATTGAACCCAAAGCTAAGCACTTCTCCTATGGCAAGAAAGATCAATCTAGTAGGCCAAACCAAACTGATAATTCGAAGAGACTTGCAAAGATAACTCAATCATACATAAAAGAATTTAGAGAAGATTCAAATATTTCTCATAGATAAACTTGATCATAAACCCACAATTCATCAGATCTTGTCAAACACACCGCAAAAAGAGTTACATCGAATAGATCTCCACAAGAGAAGGGGAGAACATTCTATTGAGATCCAAAAAGAGAGAAGAAGCCACCTAGCTAATAACTATGGACCCGAAGGTCTGTGGTAACTACTGACAACTCATCAGAGGGGCTATGGTGTTGATGTAGAAGCCCTCCATGGTCGATTCCCCCTCCGGCGGAGCGCCGGCGAAGGCTCCAAGATGGGATCTCACGGATACAGAAGGTTACGGCGGTGGAAATTGTTTTTCGTTGGCTCCCTGGATGTTTTCGGGGTACGTAGGTATATATAGGAGGAAGAAGTACGTCGGTGGCCACCTGAGGGGCCCAGGAGACAGGGGGCGCGCCCAGGAGGGGTGGGCGCGCCCTCCTATCTCCTGGCCGCCTCGATTGCTTCTTGACTTGCACTCCAAGTCCTCTGGATCACGTTCATTCCAAAAATCACGCTCCCGAAAGTTTCATTCCGTTTGGACTCCGTTTGATATTCCTTTTCTTCGAAATACTGAAATAGGCCAAAAAAACAACAATATGGGTTGGGCCTCCGGTTAGTAGGTTAGTCCCAAAAATGATATAAATGTGTAAAATAAAGCCCATAAACATCAAAAAGGGGGTAATATAATAGCATGGTACAATCAAAAATTATAGATACGTTGGAGACGTATCAAGCATCCCCAAGCTTAATTCCTGCTCGTCCTCGTCCTAGCATAATTCTCAATGTAATTTTCTTTATTGTGGCATGAATGTTCAGATCCAAATGATTCAAAATAAAAGTTCATATTGACATAAGAAACAGTAACACTTCAAGCATACTAATCAAAGCAATCATGTCTTCTCAAAGTAACATGGCTAAAGAAAGTTCGTCCCTACAAAATCATATAGTTAGGCTATGCTTCATTTTCGTCACACAAAAATGTTCCCAAATTCTACACCCCCAATGACAAGCCAAACAATTATTTCGTGCTTAAATAATCTCAAACTTTTTCAACCTTCACGCAATACATGAGCATGAGCCATGGATATAGCACTATGGGTGGAATAGAATATGATGATGGGGATTGTGTGGAGAAGACAAAAAAGGAGAAAGTCTCACATTGACGAGGATTATCAACGGGCTATGGAGATGCCCATCAATTGATGTCAACATGAGGAGTAGGGATTGCCATGCAACGGATGCACTAGAGCTATAAATGAATGAAAGCTCAATAAAATAAAACTAGTGGGTGTGCATCCAGCTTGCTTTCTCACGAAGACCTAGGGCATTTGAGGAAGCCCGTCGTAGGAATATACAAGCCAAGTTCTATAATGAAAAATTCCCACTATTATATGGAAGTGACAACATATGAGACTCTCTATATGAAAAACATGGTGCAACTTTGAAGCACAATAAATGAGACTCACTATATGAAGAACATGGTGCTACTTTGAAGCACAAGTGTGGAAAAAGAGACAGTAACATTGCCCCTTTTTATTTTTTTTATTTTTTTTATTTTTTCTTTGGCCTTTCTTTTTTTGGCCTTTCTTCTTTTTTTGGGACAATGCTCTATAGTGATGATCATCACACTTTTATTGATTACAACACATGAATTACAACTCGAAACTAGAACAAGATATGACTCTATATGAATGCCTCCGGCGGTGTACCGGGATGGTGCAATGAATCAGGAGTGACATGTATGAAAAATTATTCATGGTGGCTTTGCCACAAATACGATGTCAACTACATGATCATGCAATGGCAATATGACAAAAGTAATGTATGTCATGATGATAAACGGAACGGTGGAAAGTTGCATGGCAATATATCTCGGGATGGCTATGGAAATGCCATAATAGGTAGGTATGGTGGCTGTTTTGAGGAAGATATAAGGAGGTTTATGTGTGATAGAGCGTATCATATCACCGGGTTTGGATGCACCGGTGAAGTTTGCACCAACTCTCAAGGTGAGAAAGGGCAATGCACGGTACCGAAGAGGCTAGCAATGGTGGAAAGGTAAAAAGTGCGTATAATCCATGAACTCAACATTAGTCAAAAGAACTCATATACTTATTGCAAAAATTTAGAAGTCATCAAAAACCAAGCACTACGCGCATGCTCCTAGAGGGATAGATTGGCAGGAAAAGACCATCGCTCGTCCCCAACCGCCACTCATAAGGATGCACAATCCAGGTACACTGCATGCTTCAAATTTGTTACACCACTTTAACCATATGTGCATGCTACGGGACTTGCTAACTTCAACACAAGCATTCTTTAAATTCATAATCACCCAACTAGCATGACTTTAATATCACTACCTCCATATCTCAAAACAATTATCAAGTATCAAATTGATCATAGCATCCAATTCACTTCCTATGATAGTTTTTATTATACCCAACTTGGATGCCTACCATTCTAGGACCAATTTTATAACCATAACAAATACCATGCTGTTCTAAAAGACTCTCAAAATAATATAAGAGAAGCATGAGAGACTAGCAATTTCTACAAAATTAAGCCACCGACGTGCTCGAAAAGATGTAAGTGAAGTACTATAGCAAAAACTATCTAGCTCAAAAGATATAAGTGAAGCACATAGCATATTATAATAAATTCTAATCAAGTAGGATTCTCCCAAAAGGTGTGTACAGCAAGGATGGTTGTGGAAAACTAAAAAGCAAAGACTAATATCATACACGACGCTCCAAGAAAGACACATATCATGTGGCGAATAAAAATATTCCTCCAAGTAAAGTTACCAATGAACAAAGACGAAAGAGGGGATGCCTTCCCGGGGCATCCCCAAGCTTAGGCTTTTGGCTATTATTGAATATCTTGGGGTGCCATGGGCATCCCCAAGCTTAGGCTTTTGCCACACGTTATTCCATAGTCCATCAAATCTTTAACCAAAACTTGAAAACTTCACAACACAAAACTCAACAGGAAATCTTATAAGCTCCGTTAGTGAAAGAAAACAAAACCACCACATAAGGTACTGTAATGAACTAATTATTTATTTATTTTGGTGCTAAACCTACTGTATTCCAACTTCTCTATGGTTTATAAACTATTTTACTAGCCATAGATGCATCAAAATTAGCAAACAACACACGAAAGGCAGAATCTGTCAAAAACAGAACAGTCTGTAGCAATCTGCAACTAACGCAAACTTATGGAACTCTAAAAATCCTATAAAATAGGAAGTCCTGGACAATTTATATATTGATCATCAGCAAAAATAATCAATGCAAAATAACGTTTCTGTGATTTAACAAAACTAATTTCGTGCGCGAAAAGTTTCTGTTTTTCAGCAGAATCAAATTAACTATCACCGTAGGTTATCCTATATGTTCTACTTGGCACAAACACTAATTAAAACATAAAAACACATCTAAACAGAAGGTATATGAAAAATTTATTACTAAACAGAAATAAAAACAAAAAACACAAATAAAATTGGGTTGCCTCCCAACTAGCGCTATCATTTAACGCCCCCAGCTAGCCATAAAAGCAAAGCTAGATCTAAGTAGTGCCATTTTTGGCACTCAATTCATAAGTAGCTCACATGATAGATTCATAAGGTAATTTGACTATCTTTCTTGTAAAGTGCTCCATGCCTTTCTTTAATGGAAATTGGAATCTAATATTCCCTTCCTTCATATCAATAATCGCGCCAATTGTTCTAAGGAAAGATCTACCAAGAATAATAGGGCAAGAAAGATTGCAATCTATATCAAGAACGATAAAATCTACGGGCACCAAATTTCTATTTGCAACAATGAGAACATCATTGATCTTTCCCATTGGCTTTTTAATGGTGGAATCCGCAAGGTGCAAATTTAAAGATCAATCATCAAGATCATGGAAACCTAGAATATCACATAAAGTTTTCGGAATCGTGGAAACACTAGCACCCAAATCACACAAAGCAAAACACTCGTGATCTTTAATTTTGATCTTTATAGTAGGTTCCCACTCATCATTAAGTTTTCTAGGTATAGAAACTTCCAAATTAAGTTTTTCATCATAAGATTGCATCAAGGCATCAACGATATGTTTGGTAAAAGCTTTATTTTGACTATAAGCATGAGGAGAATTAACAACGGATTGCAACAAGGAAATACAACCTTCTAAAGAACAATTATCATAATCAAATTCCTTGAAATCCGAGATAGTGGGTTCAATGCTATTTAAAGTCATGACCTCTCCAATCCCACTTTTACCAAATTTAGCATCAAGACCTAAAAACTTCGAATTATTGGGACGCCTTCTAACTAAAGTTGACTCATCTCCAATCCCATTATTATCAAGATTCATATTGCAAAACAAAGATCTAATAGAGGACACACCAATAACTTTAAGATCTTCATCATTATTTTCATTGAAACTACAAGAACACGCCTTCACAAAGCAATCTTTGTTAGCACGCAATCTAGCAGTTCTTTCCTTGCACTCATCAATGGAAATTCTCATTGCTTTGAGAGACTCATTGATATCATGCTTAGGAGGAGTAGATCTAAGTTTAAGAGAATCAACATCAAGCGAAAGTCTATCAATGTTCCTAGCCAAATCATCAACTTTGAGCAATTTTTCTTCAAGGAAAGCACCAAAATTATTTTGAGACATCATAAATTCTTTCACACTATTCTCAAAATCAGAGGGCATCTTATTAAAATTACCATAAGAATTATTGTAGGAATTTCCATAATTATTAGAGGAATTACTAGCGAAAGGTCTAGGATTAAAGTTTCCTCTATAAGCATTGTTTCCAAAACCATTCCTACCAACAAAATTCACATCCATAGATTCAATATTATTCTCAATCAAAGTAGACAAAGGCATATCATTGGGATCAAGAGGAGCATTCTTAGTAGCAAACAATTTCATAAGTTCGTCCATCTTTCCACTCAAAACATTAATTTCTTCTATAGCATGCACTTTTTTACTAGTAGATCTTTCGGTGTGCCATTGAGAATAATTAGCCATAATATTATCAAGAAGTTTTGTAGCATCTCGTAACGTGATTTCCATAAACGTGCCTCCCGCGGACGAATCTAAAAGATTTCTAGAAGCAAAGTTCAATCCGGCATAAAATTTTTGTATGATCATCCATAAATTCAAACCATGAGTAGGGCAATTGCGAATCATCAATTTCATTCTTTCCCAAGATTGGGCAACATGCTCATGATCAAGTTGTTTAAAATTCATAATACTGTTCCTAAGAGTGATAATCTTAGCGGGAGGAAAATACTTAGAGATAAAAGCATCTTTGCACTTATTCCATGAATCAATACTATTCTTAGGCAAAGACGAAAACCAAGTTTTTAGCACGATCTCTAAGTGAAAATAAAAATAACTTCAATTTAACAATATCATTATCCGTATCTTTCTTCTTTTGCATACCACACAAATCAACAAAGTTGTTTAGATGAGTAGCGGCATCTTCACTAGGAAGGCCGGCGAATTGATCTTTCATAACAAGATTCAGCAAAGCAGTATTGATTTCACAAGACTCAACATCATTAAGAGGAGCAATCGGAGTACTAAGGAAATCATTATTATTGGTATTGGAGAAATCACACAATTTGGTATTATCTTGCACCATGGCAACAAGTAATCCGAGACACAAGCAAACAGAAAAAGGCAAGCAAAAAAGAGAGGAGAAGATTGGGAAAGAGAGGGCAAATGTAACGGCAAGGGTGAAGTGGGGGAGAGGAAAACAAGAGGCAAATGGCAAATAATGCAAATGAGAGGGAGATGAGTTTGTGATGGGTACTTGGTATGTCTTGGCTTGAGCGAAGACCTCCCCGGCAACGGCGCCAGAAATCCTTCTTGCTACGTCTTGAGCTTGCGTTGCTTTTCCTTGAAGAGGAAAGGGTGATGCAGCAATAGTGGCGTAAGTATTTCCCTTAGTTTTTGAGAACCAAGGTATCAATCCAGTAGGAGGCTCCTCAAAAGTCCCACACAAACAAACAAAGAACTCACAACCAACGCAATAAAGGGGTTGTCAATCCCTTCACGGCCACTTGCGAAAGTGAGATCTGATAGAGATAATATGATAATATAAATATTTTTTTGGTATTTTATAATATAGATGCAAAAAGTAAAGATGCAAATAAAAGTAGATTGAAAGCTTATATGATAAAAGATAGACCCCGGGGCCATAGGTTTCACTAGTGGCTTCTCTCAAGATAGCATAAGTATTACGGTGGGTGAACAAATTAGTGTCGAGCAATTGATAGAAAAGCGAATAATTATGAGATTATCTAGGCAT
This sequence comes from Triticum dicoccoides, assembly GCF_002162155.2. NCBI lineage: Eukaryota > Viridiplantae > Streptophyta > Magnoliopsida > Poales > Poaceae > Triticum > Triticum dicoccoides. The sequence continues at coordinate 536,897,010 of NC_041387.1, read as the reverse complement.
GATCATGTATATAGGAATCACATCCATGACAAGTAGACCGACTCCTGCCTGCATCTACTACTATTACTCCACACATCGACCGCTATCCAGCATGCATCTAGAGTATTAAGTTCATAAGAACAGAGTAAAGCATTAAGAAAGATGACATGATGTAGAGGGATAAACTCATGCAATATGATATAAACCCCGTCTTTTTATCCTCGATGGCAACAATACAATACGTGCCTTGTAACCCCTATTGTCACTGGGTAAGGACACCGCAAGATTGGACCCAAAGCTAAGCACTTCTCCCATGGCAAGAAAGATCAATCTAGTAGGCCAAACCAAATTGATAATTCGAAGAGACTTGCAAAGATAACTGAATCATACATAAAAGAATTCAGAGAAGATTCAAATATTTCTCATAGATAAACTTGATCATAAACCCACAATTCATCGAATCTTGACAAACACACCGCAAAAAGTGTTACATCGAATAGATCTTCACAAGAGAGGGGGAGAACATTGTATTGAGATCCAAAAAGAGAGAAGAAGCCATCTAGCTAATAACTATGGACCTGAAGGTCTGTGGTAAACTACTCACAACTCATCAGAGGGGCTATGGAATTGATGTAGAAGCCCTCCATGGTCGATTCCCCCTCCGGCGGAGCGCCGGTGAAGGCTCCAAGATGGGATCTCGCGGATACAGAAGGTTACGGCAGTGGAAATTGTTTTTCGTTGGCTCCCTGGATGTTTTCGGGGTACGTAGGTATATATAGGAGGAAGAAGTACGTCGGTGGCCGCCTGAGGGGCCCAGGAGACAGGGGCGCGCCCAGGAGGGGTGGGCTCGCCCTCCTATCTCCTGGCCGCCTCGATTGCTTCTTGACTTGCACTCCAAGTCCTCTGGATCACGTTCGTTCCAAAAATCACGCTCCCGAAGGTTTCATTCCGTTTGGACTCCGTTTGATATTACTTTTCTTCGAAATACTGAAATAGGCAAAAAAAACAGCAATACGGGCTGGGCCTCCGGTTAGTAGGTTAGTCCCAAAAATGATATAAATGTGTAAAATAAAGCCCATAAACATCAAAAAGGGGTAATATAGTAGCATGGAACAATCCAAAATTATAGATACGTTGGAGACGTATCAAACCACCATCCCGTGAGCACCAGAAGACAAATAGCTAGTCAGGGCACTGGCTGAGCCAGTGACAAGCCCAACACAGACAGGCATCACCTGGAAGCCAACTAAAAAGCCACGATGGTGGCGAAGCAGCCCACCTCCCACCAGGCTCTCAGGTCCTAGATGATCATGCTCACCACTCTAGCCGGATGTCTAGCTTGTATTTCTTCCAATTTGGTTAAATTGCATTTGCTTAGCTTACACATTATACCTTTGAATATGACATGCCTTCCTATTTTTGGTACATACTAGTACATCTGTCTATTAACCATGTTATTACATCAAACTAATGTTCTTGTGCATCCCTCATCAATCACTTATGATGAGGCAGTCAGGCAAGTGGACTACTCCTCATTTAAAGAATGCAGCGTCAGCCTCCCGACATGATTCTCAAGAAACAGCAAGGCTAGATGAAGATAGTGAACATAGCTCTGTAGTTGATTACCACATTTCCCCTACACTAGCATCGCAAGTGCTTGCTCTAACTTGGCAGTGTGATATGTGGTTGCATGTTGCATATGGTGTCTAGATTTTAATTCTTCCAATCTGGTTAAACTGCATGTGCTATTCTGCTTTGCTTATACATTATACCTGTTAATGTGACATGCCTTCTTGTATTTAGTACATAGTACATCTATCTATTAAGCATGTCCTTACATAAAACTATTGTTTTTTTTGTTTCCCGCATCAATCAATATGACAAGACACACTACAAAAAAATACACTTCCGTGATGATATATGTTTGTCACAGTAGGTCGCTGAGGGAGTCCTGGACTAGGGGGTGTCCGGATAGCCGAGCTATCATCATCGGCCGGACTCCAAGACTATGAAGATACAAGATTGAAGACTTCGTCCCGTGTCCGGATGGGACTTTCCTTGGCGTGGAAGGCAAGCTTGGCGATACGGATATGTAGATCTCCTACCATTGTAACCGACTCTGTGTAACCCTAGCCCTCTCCCGTGTCTATATAAACCGGAGGGTTTTAGTCCGTAGGACAACACAACCATTACAACAATCATACCATAGGCTAGCTTCTAGGGTTTAGCCTCCTTGATCTCGTGGTAGATCCACTCTTGTACTACCCATATCATCAATATCAATCAAGCAGGAGTAGGGTTTTACCTCCATCGAGAGGGCCCGAACCTGGGTAAAAACATCGTGTCCCTTGTCTCCTGTTACCATCCGCCTAGACGCACAGTTCGGGACCCCCTACCCGAGATCTGCCGGTTTTGACACCGACATTGGTGCTTTCATTGAGAATTCCTCTGTGTCGTCACCGATAGGCTTGATGGCTTCTTCAATCAACAATGACGCAGTCCAGGGCGAGACTTTTCTCCCCGGACAGATCTTCGTATTCGGCGGCTTCGCACTGCGGGCCAATTCGCTTGGCCATCTAGAGCAGATCGGAAGCTACGCCCCTGGCCATTAGGTCAGATTTGGAAGCCTAAACTTCACGGCTGACATCCGCGGGGACTTGATCTTCAATGGATTCGAGCCGCAGCCGAGCGTGCCGCACTGTCACGATGGGCATGAACTAACTCTGCCGCTGGACAGTACCTTGGGGGCCGCACACGAATCCGCTCCGACCCATAGTCCGGAGCCAACCACGCAGATCGAGGACAGGTGGCTGGACACCGCCTCGGGAGCTACAACTTCCACGGCGATAGATCCGAACACCGACCTTGTCCCTTATAAAGCTCGTGACTCCGAGGTGACGGACTCCCTGTCGGACTCCGAGCCTCCTACGCCCCTGCCAATCGAATCCGATTGGGCGCCGATCATGGAGTTCACTGCCGTGGACATCTTTCAGCACTCACCCTTTGGCGACATCCTAAATTCGCTAAAGCATCTCTCGCTATCAGGAGAGCCTTGGCCGGACTGCGGCCAGGATGGTTGGGATGCGGACGACGAAGAAATTCAAAACCCACCCACCACCCACTTTGTAGCCACTGTCGACGATCTAACCGACATGCTAGACTACGACTCCAAAGACATCGACGATATGGACGACGATGCCGGAGACGATCAAGAACCAGCGCCTACAGGGCACTGGAAGACCACCTCGTCATACGACATATACATGGTGGACACCCCAAAAGATGGGGACGGCGAAGAAGCAGCGGAGGCAGATTCCTTCAAGAAACAGCTCAAGTGCCAACGTCAGCGGCGCCGCTCTAAATCCCGCCACAACAAGAATGGAGATTCCGGCACAGGAGATAATAACACCCCAGAAAGTGCCGAAGACAACCCTCTCCAGCAGGATTCAGCGCAGGAGGATGCAGAAGCCAGCCCTCACGAGAGAGCGGCAGACGAAGAGGTCGAGGATGATAATTACATACCTCCCTCTGGAGACGAGGCAAGCCTCGACGACGACGAATTCGTCGTGCCTGAGGATCCCGTCGAACAAGAGCGTTTCAAACGCAGGCTAATGGCCACGGCAAATAGCCTAAAGAAAAAGCAGCAACAGCTTCCAGCTGATCAAGACCTGCTGGCCGACAGATAGGCCGAGGTCCTCGCGGCCGAAGAGTATGAACTCGAACGCCCCTCCAAAAGCTACCCAAAATGTAAGTTGCTCCCCCGATTAGAGGAGGAGGCATATAAACCTTCATCACCAGCGCACAATACGGCAGACCGACCACCTCGTGGCCGCGACAGAGAGTTATCTAGGCCCTCCACCAGGACCGTACCCCGGCATCACTCGAAAAGTACGAAGCCACGGGGGAACGCGCCGGACTTGCGGGATATATTGGAGGACAAGGCAAGACAATCCAGATCTATCTATGGATCACGTGGGCGCCCCACGACCCACGACGAATACCGTCGCGCCGGATACAGCAACTCCGGCCGGGCCGAACACAGCAGACAACGCTCTCTTGAGCTACGTCGTGATATTGCTCAATATAGAGGCGCCGCACACCCACTATGCTTCACAGACGAAGTAATGGATCATCAAATCCCTGAAGGGTTTAAACCCGTGAACATTGAATCCTACGATGGCACAACAGACCCCGCGGTTTGGATCGAGGATTATCTCCTTCATATCCATATGGCCCGCGGCGACGATCTCCACGCCATCAAATATCTCCCGCTCAAGCTTAAAGGACCAGCTCGGCATTGGCTTAACAGCCTGCCCGCAGAGTCAATTGGGTGTTGGGAGGACCTGGAAGCCGCATTCCTCGACAACTTCCAGGGCACATATGTGCAGCCACCAGACGCCGATGACCTAAGCCACATAATTCAGCAGCCAGACGAATCGGCCAGACAGTTCTGGACACGGTTCTTAACAAAGAAAAATCAAATCGTCGACTGTCCGGATGCAGAGGCCCTCGCAGCCTTCAAACATAACATCCGCGACGAATGGCTGGCCCGGCACCTAGGACAGGAAAAGCCGAAATCCATGGCAGCACTCACATCACTCATGACCCACTTTTGTGCGGGAGAAGACAGCTGGCTAGCCCGCAGCAACAACCTTAGCAAAAATGCTGGCAGTCCGGATACTAAGGACCACAATGGCAGGTCGCATCGAAACAAAAACAAACACCGCTTTAACGGTGATAACAATGAGGATACGGCAGTCAACGCCGGATTCCGAGGCTCTAAACCTGGTCAGCGGAAGAAGCCATTCAAAAGAACCACCCCGGGTCCGTCCAATTTGGACCGAATACTTGACCGCTCTTGACAGATACATGGCACCCCCGAAAAGCCAGCTAACCACACCAACAGGGATTGTTGGGTATTCAAGCAGGCAGGCAAGTTAATTGCCGAAAACAATGACAAGGGGCTGCACAGCGACGACGAGGAAGAGACCCGACCGCCGAATAGTAGAGGACAGAAGGGTTTCCCCCCACAAGTGCGGACGGTAAACATGATATACGCAACCCATATACCCAAGAGGGAGCGGAAGCGTGCACTTAGGGACGTATACGCGATGGAGCCAGTCGCCCCGAAGTTCAATCCACGGTCCTCTTGCCCGATCACTTTCGATCGAAGAGACCACCCGACCAGTATCCGCCATGGCGGATTCGCCGCATTGGTTTTAGACCCAATCGTCGATGGATTTCACCTCACTAGAGTCCTGATGGACGGCGACAGCAGCCTGAACTTGCTTTATCAGGATATAGTGCGCAAGATGGGCATAGACCCCTCAAGGATCAAACCTACAAAGACGACCTTCAAAGGCGTCATACCAGGCGTTGAGGCCAATTGTACAGGCTCAGTCACCCTGGAAGTGGTCTTCGGATCCCTGGATAATTTCCAAAGCGAGGAGTTAATCTTTGACATAGTCCCGTTCCGCAGCGGCTATCACGCTCTGCTCGGACGAACCGCGTTTGCAAAGTTCAACACGGTGCCGCATTATGCATACCTCAAGCTCAAGATGCCAGGCCCTCGTGGAGTCATCACGGTCAACGGAAATACGGAACGCTCCCTCCGAACGGAGGAACACACAGCGGCTCTCGCGGCAGAAGTACAGAGTAGCCTTTTAAGGCAATTTTTGAGTCCGGCCGTTAAACGACCGGACACGGCCAAACGCGCCCGGAGCAACATCAATCAAGACCATCTGGCACGTTCCGAGCACGCGTAGCAATGCGGCCCCAACCCCAGCCCTTGCATGATTGCAAGACCAGCCCTCCGTTTACATCATTACGCTCCGGAGATACCATGGGCATAGGGGGAGGGGCACGACCACGACAGGCCCAGAGTGCAGCTCAACCACACCAGGGGCTCCCAAGTGTGTCGCTCTTTTTATCTTTATTTTTTCTTCTTTTCATAACACAGGACTCCGTTCACCAGAGGCCCTGTCCGGCGGCGAACCTGCCGAACTCACGATGCAACAGCCAGGGAGGGACAAAGGCTGCGACGAACACTCAGGTGGTCTCCATTATAAGCATTAAATTTGTTAAATACACCAGTCCGCAGCCTACCCCTGGAGGGGGACATATTTAAATAGTCCAATCCCTTGCTTACCGCACTATTTGTATCATTCTGCACTCATGGCAGAATTCTTTGAATAAACAATGCATTACTTTTTGCCTATAATTGCATTACTTTTTTTATATATATGTTTATTCTTGACATCTTGCACCCGTACATTTTGGTACGGCCAAATACACCAAGGGCTTACGTTCCCCGCATTATGGTGTGATAAGTCCGAACACTTTCACAAGTGCGGCACCCCGAACTTATAGCATTATATGCATCGGCTCCGAATCATGTCTTGGGTTAATAGTTGGGTTTGCCCGGCTCCCATGTTTTGGTACCTTACGTTCCGTTCTATCGGCTAAGGTAGCACTGGGAGAACCACTGCGATTGCGCCCCGGTTGAGCTGGGCGAGCGCCTCAGTGGAGAAAGCTAAAACTGACTGTCATGATAAGGCGAGAGACTGGTCACTGTTCGAGAGGTCTTTTCGAGTCCCTAAAGACTTATGCCGCTTCGAGCGAAGAACCGAATAATGTCCGGCCAAGGCGTGGATAGCGCCCTGAACTCGGTCTTCTGAATACTAGGGGCTTCGCCGAAATTTAAAATTATAGAATTCTATGGCTAAGTGAGAGTGTTCAAGCATTATAAGTCTGGTTTCCTTGTTCGTTGTGTTGAGCGCCTCCCTAGATGGACCCAAAAATGGGAAAAAGAGTGCTCAAGTTTATCCCGAACACCCCAGCACTCATGGCATGGGGGCTGAAGCCAACGACTTGCCATCTCTCAGATTTAATAAACGGCCGCACAGAAGGTAATATTTTAAATCAATAAGCGTTGCTTAGCGCATATGAACAAAGTTTTCAGCGCACAGGATAACACATTGCGAGTTTACTCAATAATTACATCTCTGGGGCACTCATCCGCAATCTTGCGGGCACCCTTCAGGACAGTCTTATAGTACATCTCGGGCGTACGATACTCCTTGCCCGTTGGCGGCGCGTCAGTGATAAGCCTCTCCGCATCCAGCCTACCCCAATGCACCTTTGCGCGGGAAAGGGCCCGACGGGCACCTTCAATACAGGCGGAGCGCTTGATGACCTCCACCCAGGGGCACGCATCCACCAGCCGCCGCACGAGGCCGAAGTAGCTCCCAGGCATGGCCTCTCCAGGCCACAGCCGGACTATGAGGCCCTTCATGGCCTACTTAGCTACCTTGTGGAGTTCGGCCAGCTGCTTCAGCTGGTCGCTAGGGGGCACCGGATGTCCGGCCTCAACGTACTGAGACCAGAAAACCTTCTCCGTTGAGCTCCCCTCCCCAGCTCGGTAGAATGCGGCGGCATCAGACACACTGCAAGGCAGATCTGCAAACGTCCTTGGAGAGCTCCGAATTCGGGTAAGTAACAGGTAATTTACATTAACATGCTTGCTTTGCATGAAAAATGCCTTACCCGCCGCTATTTTCTTCACCGCCTCAATCTCCTGGAGGGCCTTATGGGCCTCGGCCTTAGCGGCTTTGGCACTTTCAAGAGCCGAGGCAAGCTCGGACTCTCGAGTCTTCGAGTCACGCTCCAAACTCTCATGCTTTTCCATGAGAGCCTGGAGCTCTTGCCGCACCTCCGCCACCCGCGCCTCCTGCTTCTCTCGCTCCGTCCGTTCCGCGGCCGCATTGCATTCGGCCGCGGACACGGTCTCCTTCAGGGTTGCCACCTTGTTCGTGGCCCCTGCAGTACCCACGTTATCCTTGTTATTTCTATTGCAACCAAAATCCTTTTTTGTAAGGTATAAATTTAAAAGTGGTGTTACTCACCTTCTTTATCCTCGAGCTGCTTCTTGGCAAGGCCGAGCTCTTGCTCGGACCGCTCGAGGTCCTGCTTCAAAGCACCGACCTCCGCAGTCAGTGCGGCAGAGGTCAGCAGCGCAGCCTGCAAACCCATATTGACATAATTCTTAGCACTCCTGCGTATATCTTTTTTAGATCCTCAATCCGGTTTTTCTTTCCAAACACCGAACCGAGCATCAGGGGCTACTGTCTATGCGGTACTACATTACATATTTTAAAACTTCTTACCTCAAAGCCTGTTAGAAGGCTACTGCAGGCTTCGGTCAGCCCGCTCTTGGCAAGCTGAACCTTCTGAATCACCGCACTCATGATAGTGCGGTGTTCTTCCTCGATGGAAGCGCTGTCGAGCGCTTCCAACAAGTTGTTCGGCGCCTCCGGTCGGACGGAGGCCGCCGGCGTCACGGTCTTGCCCTTCTTGCGAAGGGGCCGCCTGCCGGACTCCGGAACCACTGCGGGTTCCGGCATGGAGTCCGGCGCAAAGTCCGGGAGGCTGCCTTGTGGCGCCTCCGGAGCCTCCTCCTGATGGGTCCCTTCCTGGGATCCCACCTCGGCGTCCTCAGCGTCGCGAGGGGTGGAGGCAGTCAGAATGGAATCCACATCCGGCGGAGCCAACGACCCGCTCGATGAAGCGGGAAGATCATCATCGGCCGGACTACAGGTAGTGTGCGGCATTAGAAGGACACTATGTGACATAAACGAGAAATTATAAATCATTCAGGAATCCGTATACTTACGATCTTGCCGGAGGCCTGGCCCTTGAGGGCCACTCTTCGTCGCCCGCGTTGGCGTTGGCGGAGCTGTCCGGGGGAATAGTCCTTCCCCTCTTGGACCCTTCGGCCTCCCCCGTTGGGGAAGCCTTCCTTTTCCTCTCTCCCTCCCCTGGGAGAGAGTCCTCTTTCTCCTCCTCGTCTTCGGGGGAGGAGTCCGCCTCGGAGCCATCGACGATGAGTCCGATATCACCTGGCACCGGGAACTTCTTCGGGTTCCCGTGGCCTTCTTCTTGGCCTTCTTCTCCGGCACCACGTAAAGTGCCGGGACCAGCAGCCCCATTAAACGGGTGTCCGCTGGGTCTTCGGGAAGGGGATCCGGACAGTCTACCTGTCCGGACGTCCTCTGCCAGTGCTGTTAAAGGCATTGGGAGTTTTAGATCCCGCATAGAGTCAAACTATGAAAGAAAATGAGTGTCCCATAGAGGATAACAAAGCTTACCTCACCGGTCGGGCGCCTGGTGCTGAATCCGCGATCTTCAGTCGCGGACGCGGGGGCTTCTCCGCCCTTGAACAACACCCTCCAGACGGCTTCGTATGTCGTGTCGAAGAGCCCGCTCAGAGTCCGGTGCTGTGCCGGATCGAACTCCCACAGATTGAAGGCCCGCTGTTGGCAGGGGAGAATCCGGCGGACGAGCATGACCTGGATCATGTTGACAAGCCTAAGCTTCTTGTTCACCAAGGTCTGGAGACAGGACTGGAGTCCTGTCAGCTCCTCCGAACTGCCCCATAGCAAGCCCTTCTCTTTCCAGGAGGTGAGCTGCATGGGAATACTAGATCTGAATTCGGGGGGCCGCTGCCCATTTAGGGTCACGCGGCTCGGTGATGTAGAACCACCCCGATTGCCATCCCTTGATGGACTCCACGAAGGCCCCCTCGAGCCAGGTGACGTTGGGCATTTTGCCCACCATGGCGCCTCCGCACTCCGCTTGGACGCCCTTCACTACCTTCGGCTTGACATTAAAGGTCTTGAGCCACAAGCCGAAGTGGGGCTGGATGCAGAGGAAGGCCTCGCACACGACGATAAACGCCGAGATGTTGAGGATGAAGTTTGGTGCCAGATCATGGAAGTCCAGGCCGTAATAGAACATGAGCCCCCGGACGAAGGGATGAAGTGGGAAGCCCAGTCCGCGGAGGAAGTGGGGAAGTAACACGACCCTCTCATGGGGCCTGGGGGTGGGGATGAGCTGCCCTTTGTCGGGCAGCCGGTGCGCGATGTCGCTGGAAAGGTATCCGGCGCCGCGCAGCTTTTCGATGTGCCCCTCCATGCCGGAGGAGGCCAGCCACTTGCCTCCCGCTCCGGACATGGCTGGAGAAGGTTGAGGCGAGATGTGCGAACTTGGGCGCTGGAGCTCGAGTACGCAGAGATGGATAAGCAAACGAGGAAGAAGGCGTAGGTAAAAAAGGTGGATCCTTATCCCCTTATATATGGGCGGACAAAGACTATGCGTCCCCACCGGCCTGGTAAAACTCGCTTATCTCCCAAGCGCCACCATCAATGGCGCGGTTGGGTCACCCACGTCCGTATTGATGGGAATCCCGGAATAAGGGGAACACGATCTCTGCTTCGACAAGACGTGCCAAGGAAACCACTTCGCTACGCGCTGAGGTGGTATAATAAAAAACGATTCGAGTAAAAGCTTGGTAGTGGCATGACGTCATGCCACAAAAAACGTCAGCAGATTGAACTTGTGTACAAATTATTCTCTCTACGGTGGAATGTGGAATTTATTTTGCAGAGCCGGACACTATCCTGGTGTTCACAATCTTCTATGAGTTATTCGGAGGAGGAACCCGCCTTGCAATGCTGAACACTATGCGCGCCGGACTCATCGTCATTGAAGCCTGGTTCAGGGGCTACTGAGGGAGTCCTGGACTAGGGGGTGTCCGGATAGCCGAACTATCATCATCGGCCGGACTCCAAGACTATGAAGATACAAGATTGAAGACTTCGTCCCGTGTCCGGATGGGACTTTCCTTGGCGTGGAAGGCAAGCTTGGCGATACGGATATGTAGATCTCCTACCATTGTAACCGACTCTGTGTAACCCCAGCCCTCTCCGATGTCTATATAAACCGGAGGGTTTTAGTCCGTAGGACAACACAACCATTACAACAATCATACCATAGGCTAGCTTCTAGGGTTTAGCCTCCTTGATCTCGTGGTAGATCCACTCTCGTACTACCCATATCATCAATATCAATCAAGCAGGAGTAGGGTTTTACCTCCATCGAGAGGGCCCGAACCTGGGTAAAAACATCGTGTCCCTTGTCTCCTGTTACCATCCGCCTAGACGCACAGTTCGGGACCCCCTACCCGAGATCCGCCGCTTTTGACACCGACAGTCGCGTTTTTTGTCATGCATGTACATCCATGACAAATTTATGACAGAATCAAGAAAGTCATACATGTGCTGTCGTAGAAGTGTTCCATGACATTACGAAAATTATCATCACGGAAGTGTCCACTTCCATGACGATAAATCGCGCGTCACAGAAGTGCTTTCGTCAAGGGTGACCGACACGTGGCATCCACCGTAACGGAACGCCATTAAGCTATCGGGTCGGGTTTTGGATCCGATAACCCGTTAACAACCCCGACCAATGGGGATTTTCCACGTGTAAAATCATCATTGGCTGGAGGAGACACATGTCTGGTCCGCGTTGGCACAGGTGTCACTCATCCAATGGGCGAGACGCGCCAATGAAATGTTGACACGTGGACTGGCCCATCAAGTTTAAATGGGTCGGCCCAACTAAAGGCCCACAAGATTTTGCGGACCATAATGGGCCGGCCCAGCTAAAGGCCCATGAGATTTTGTGGACCATAATGGGATGGCCCAACTAAAGGCTCACAAGATTTTGTGGGCCATAATGGGCCAGCCCAGGTAAAGGCCCACAAGATTTTTGTGTGCCATAATGGGTCGGCCCAGGTAAAGGCCCACAAGATTCTTGCGGATCATAATGGGCCGACCTAGCTAAAGGCCCATGAGATTTCGCCGACATTAATGGGCCGGCCTAGCTGTAGGCCCACAAGATTTTGAGGACCCTAGTAGGCCGGCCCATTAACTAGCTGCCATGTTTTGGGCCAAATGCTGGCCCATATTTGATCCGGTCCATTAATGGCCTGCCACGTTTCGGGCCTAATAATGTCCCATATGAGATTCGGCCCGTTAAAAGCCTACCACGTTTTGGGCCAAATTACGGCCCAGATCAGGTCCGGCCCTTTAAGAGGCTTTGGGCTCAATTATGGACCATATCAGATTCGGCCCGTCAACTGGACACTATGCTTTTGGGCCCACTTGCTAAAGGCCCACTCAGTAATTTGGCCTGATATTAGTTTTGGCCTGTTAAGGGCCCGATAAAATTTCGGCCCTATATTAATTTTGGCCTGTTAAAAGCCCGTCATATAGTTGGGCCTAACTACGGCCCGGTTTGCATCCGGCCTGCTCGCAGCCGATATCTGATTGGGCCAAACAAGGACCGAGACAATTTTGGCCTGTTAAAAGCCCATGATTTGATTCGCACAATCATGGGCCGGGGTCCATTTCGGGCTGCTGCCGACCCGTGAGCTGTTCGGCACGTTTCAGGCCCAACCTACACCGTGATTGCATGTAGGCCCGATTATGTACCGTAATTTTATGGTTTGGCCGGTTTACTGCGAAGACAGGATATATATACAATAAAATAACTGCAGCATCGTGAATAAGAAAAAACCTAGACTATACAATAAAGAAATTACGGCATATTACAATCACTGGGCATCAAAGTTCGCCACTATGATAATAAAGCACAAGCAGACAGCAGATTACATACACTGGGCATCAAAGATCGCCACCAGTGCAAATAAACACGCCGACAAAATAATATACAAAACCGACAGCACTTCAATAGAGTTCAAGAAAGGTTAGCCCTGCTGGGGAGCTGCAGCGCAAGTAGCTGAGCAAGATGATGAGACTGCGCTTGTTCAACACTTATATCTTCCTCACTCTGAAAGATAAACAAGCAGACAGATGACAGGTTTTTCACATAAAAGTATCAGTGCTGACAATTCATCACATTTCTTACTGACGAATAAAGTGACACAGTTTAAAATTGCATTAACACAATATGGTATTGTTCAGGTCAAGACATGGCAGGAAATGACATTGTGAAGGAGTTGACAGCTTCACGACACCACTGGATTACAGATCAAGAACTCTTAAGTATCAATGGTTAGTGTGCTGTCAATTTATCCCATTTCAGATTGGCAAATAAAGAGACAGTTTAAATAATAGTAGAATGATATGACATTGTTCATAGTTAAGACATTGCAGAATATGACATTGTGTTGTAGTGGTAGGTTCACCACACCACTGGATTACGGATGAAGAACAGAAGCATACATGCAGTGCAAAAGAAGATCATTTGCTCTGTATAGTTTAATTTACATGGTATAAAGAAGGAACTTGGTTGTACAACTGAAAACTTAAATTGAGAAGGACAAAATTTTGTTTATGAACTACATAATAAACTTTAAACATGCAATTTGATGCAAACACCAAAAATAAACAGCTTTTGGAGTCATGCCTAATCAAATATATACAACGAAGTTTGAAGGCTTGAGATGGACAAACTTACATTATTGGTGAAGACAGGCTCTATAAAGGCCTTGTCCATGCTGATGGGGGGGGCCAATTCAAGAAGTTTATCACAGAATCTTCTTCATAAGCATTGCCTTTATTCTACATTTTGTTAAGAGTAAATATAGATGTGATAATATACGAAAAAATGGAGAATATTTAAGATAAGATGAAGAGTGATGCTACATAACCAAGTAGCTATAAATGTAAGTGCAGCGATACAGGCAAAAGGTACAGCCAAGAGGAATGCAAAGCTAAACTTCTTCAGTACCAACCTTATGGTAAGAGTAAATATAGATCTGATTTGTAGAAAATGGAGGGCAAAGGAAAATAAGCTGCAGAGTGATGGTACATGAACAACTACCTGTCATTATAAGTACACTGATAAAGGACAACATGTACTTACAAGAACAATGCAGAGCTAAAAGACATTGGCATTGGATATATTCTACACTAATGTAACCATTCATATACATCAGATAATTTGGAGCAAACAACTGATAAGCAAGCTATCATGCATACTGCTGTCACATAATGAACCAGGTATGTATGCAAGTACAGTGATACAGGACAACAGGTACTAACAAGAGCAAAGCAGCGGGCAACATATTTGCAATATCCTGTCGTTCTTTTCAAACCGGAATTCTTCTTCGAGCAGATTACCTGCAAAAAAGATCTATAAGGCACATGCGGAAAAGTAGAAGTTCAAATTGTCATGTGATTTCATAGATAGTACCTCATCCTAGGAATGAGACCAGTGCATAACAAGGTTTTTTCCATTCATTGTCTTCAAAATTTAGCACAGGAGACTTCACCGGAAATTCGTTTATAGACTTGCCATCAAAGTGTGATTTCCTCAGGTAACACCGATACTGCTGCAATGCTTCCTTGAAAAGCACAAGCAAGCTTTGCTCGTCATGACTATCCAGTTTGACCCTCGCCTAGTTACAACAATGTAATGTAAATCATTGATGTGTTCAGTCAGCAGAAAACAGGAAAATAATAACCATGAATAATAGCACTTACACGTAAGTTGTACAGGAAGATGTGAAAATGGTGTTTGTCTTCACAATAATCTTCCCATGATGGGAATATATGCATGTAGTCCCTAACAACATTGAAAGCATTGTCTTTTAAACTGGGAATAAATGGAATGGGGTTCCAAGCTGCAGGAATTGGCCGTCTCTGCAGTTGGGATAGGTCTTCGGCCGGTGGACTTGCTGTACTTTTTGCTGGAGTGGGATTTTTCTGTGGTACAGCTAGCGCTATGGCAAATGAAATCGATATACCTTTTGATGGAGTGTAGGTCCTGTGTGGTGGGGCTAGTGGTGTGGCCAGTGAAGTATGGGTATAGTCTGCTGGAGTCGGTCCTATGTTTTGTGTCACTGGTTGTATAGCCAATATAAGTGGGGTGTTATCTGATTTCTCCGGCACCACCACGTTTTTCAAGGACTTTGCTGGTGCCCCTTCAGGTTCGGCAATCACCCTCTTCCTTTTTGATGTCTGATGCACAAGAACAGCATTTGAGTGGAAAAACATGGTATGATGACAGATGGAATATGTATTGATAATGGATGGCCATGGCATCTCGACATATATGATGAGTAAACTAAGCAGATGGCGGTGCAACAAAGTAGAAGAAATGCAAGACAACATATGCAAGATACCCGCAATCAATAAAACATTGCCAAATTAGAACAGGCACCTTGATGGGTGAACAGGACAGGCCATCTGCCTTTGACTCCTCGAGGTTAGAATAGTCATTTGGATCATATTCTGAACAAGAATCAACAAGTGGGGAGCGTATGAGTTTCATTGCATCCAGAATGGCACTCAATGCCTTGGTGCCAATTTTGTAAGTCATTGCAGTGTTTAGCTTCAAGAGTGCACTGCTGCTAGTGCAACACAAAGCAGCTACACAGATCATAGTGTAGATATAATGGGGAAAACCGTAAGCATCAGAGTAAAATCAGCAAAGTGGAACTTGCTGGAATATATGTGCTAGTATTGCCAGTACGGCTAGAAAGGCTTCGGATACCAGCTCTCCAAGTGAAGGTGCGGTACTGTTAATATCAGTGTAACTCTCGAAGGCGACATAGCTCCCCGCATTTCCTTGCTATTCTTATAGGATTCAAGTGGGCAGGTGACTACAAATCCTATTCCTATGTTTACAAAATCCTACGAATCAAAGAGGCTCAAAGTGTCCATCACAATCGACTGTATAGACCTCTAAACTGCAAATGTCCCTGCTCATCTTCAGTACAAGGAACATACTGCACTACTATCATACTCTCTCCGTTCCAAAATATAAGTCTTGGTAGAGATTTCCACTATGGATCACATACAGATGTATCCAGATACATTTTAGAGTGTAGATTCACTCATTTTGCTCCATATGTAGTCCATGGTGGAATCTATACAAAGACTTGTATTTAGGAACGGAGAGAGTACATATTAAAGAAGAACAGAAGAGGAACATGGTAAAGAAGAGCAAGCAGATTTTGGATAATAAAATGTTGGTTGCGCAGTGCCCACACATGATGAACCAGAGCGCATTAAGAATGCAACTCCCAGCTGTCTCTCGACCAGTTCAGGTGGATGGATGAAGATCCTATGTCCGCTAACCCATCTTCTTCCTCGTCTCTGATTCTTCCCATACAGAACACCACACGGGCCGCCGGCCGGACCACCGGCCCCCGCCGCCCGTGTTCCTCCGCCACCCCCACCCCCACCCCCGCCCCGACCCCCACCTGCGTCGAGTTTTCTTCGTTCGGCGAGGCCCCACAACCACCCAAGCCCCTTCGTTCGCACCGGCGAACTCCGGCGAGCTCTGAAAACTTGACTGACCCAATTTTGAAATTTAGTCTACTGTGATTTAACTAGTGTGGAATATAAAAGGGGAAAACCATAAGCATTGGGAGTATAGTGTTGAGCGTGCCATGGCAGATCTGAAGGTGCAAACCGGACAAACGCAACTTCATAACCAAGACAAGAAATCAGAGTAAAGCAGTGGCGATCTATTTTCTTGCTGCGATAAATAAGTTGAGCAGATACGGAAGAGTACAGCCTCTGGTGCGGCGCCATGTACGCATCTGCTGAGAATTTGACGGTGCTGCGGTAGCGATGGCTGTCGACAGCGTGGAAGCAGATCTAGGAGGGTAGACGGTGGTGGCGGGGCGCGGTGGACGAGATGGTCGTAGGAGCGGCGCCGGCAAGGTGGACGACGACGGGGATGAAGCGAGAGGACGGGATGCAAGGATCCAGGTCCGAAGCCGTGGATGAGAGAGGTCGAACTCTTGTAATGGACGGCGGCGTCGGGGTATCAGCTCCGGCATGGTGGAGGAGGACGGCGGTGGATGGGGTGGCGGACGGAGGAGGGTTGGGTGGAGAGGGTGTTTTGGCGCTCACGGAGTACGAATGGGGAAAAGGGAGGTAGAGAGGAAGGGGGAACCATGTATTCAGGGCACGCTTGTCTCAAATGTGAGGAAATTTACAAACTTGGCCCTCGTTTCAAATTTCTACTACATCACAGCAACATTAGTCGGTTGGGGATAGGACGGTAATCTCGCATACACCGAATATTTGCCGACGAGAGTTTGTTTTTGGCGCCCAACGTGTATGAATATGAATCGGGGAGGGAGTCGATTTCGGCCGAGGACACACTGTGTTTTGGCGCCCACCATGTATGAATCCGGGTGAGAGGCGGTTATGTCACGTTTGGGTGAAATTACAAACCTACCCCTATCGAAACCTATAGAAATCCAGCAGATAGGCTTTGCGTGGCAGGGATAGGCAGTAGTAATTTCCATCTCGCAGATTTTGGTTTCGGGCGGTTACTGCGACTTTCCCCACTTTGTTCAAATTTTGCAGAGTGCACGTTTACGGTGCCAACTCAATTCGAATCCCGTTTGTATTCTAATTTTTTCGGGCGGGATCCATTTTCAATTGGAATTACATTCTATATACATCATTTTTTTATTTATACTTTCAAAAGCACAACAAAGAATTCTGCTCCTTTATATGTATAATATGATTTACAAATACAACGATCTCAAAATCTTAAGGTTGAATTCGAATTTTTTTAACCAAATTATGTTCTACTAAAATGTATGGATCAGTAATATCTACATATTAAATAACATAGATGTGCGTGAATTCATATGAGTATGCATGTTTGATAGATCAATTTTGGTTTGAGTATGGATTACATGTATCATCATCTCGAATTCAAATATTTGAATCCCATTTTTGTTCACTCCTTTCACGCCCATCTATCTCGCATGCATGCTCCTTCAGGAAGCTATCACTCTCTTTTCTCCAGCTCACCCGCATGCTCACTTCATGTTTCTCCTATCCTCGCAAACATGGTCTCTCGACGTCTCCCTTGAGAAGTGTCACACTCTCCCTATCATTATACATTACATGGTTTTCATTATCTCTTAGGTCTCTACTGTTCTCTGGTATCACTCGGTACCTAAGCTTTCTTTTTCACCGCCACACACACAATCTCCACTCCTCTTTCACTTTGTCTTTCTATCTATGGGATTCTCTCACACACCCTATATGTATCTACATATGACCCATACCACTAAAATTACTCTCTCTCTCTCTCTCTCTCTCCTGTAGACACAACATTTGTTGCGGTCTCCTTTTCGTCTCCATGCCAGACTGACATTATTCATTTGTTACCGATCAGACAACCCCGATTACCGTCTCCTCTCTCTCTCTCTCTCTCACACACACACAGACACACACACAACTCCTGCTTCCACTCCCCTTCCCGACTACCGTCTCTCTCTCACACACACAAAACTCTCGCTTTCGCACCCCGACTCGTATTTCTCTCACAAACATTTATCGACTAGCTAGCCTCTAGATAGGTTTATACACCCGCACACTCGTGCTTCCACTATCGCATACATGTCTCTCTCCCACTCCTTGTATCTATGTAGATTTTTCTTCCCTTCTTGAGACACGCCCTCTCGATCGTGCACACACACTATCGCCTCATTTTAAGCTGATACCTATCGCACACACACTCCTTGTGTCTTTGTCACACATGCACTCTGTCCTCCTCCACTCTCCCTCTCTCTCACACACACATGGGATTTTTGCAACAACTAGCAAGATGCCCATGCATTGCACGGAACATCAAGATGCATTTGTATGAGTAGTTTATCTTGTGGGGGAAAAGGATGAACGAGGGAAGGCCTTATTGCAAATGTGGAGAGGGGTGTGGGTATCTTTTTGCAAAATTCCCATAGTTTCCTTCCTATCCGTCAGATATAGATCGGACGGCCTATATTGCAGGATGGCAGGTACACGATCATCACCAACAATGCTTTTTATAAGAGTAGGGATACAAAATAGAGTTGGTGATGATGGTGGGCCTGCCATCCTGCAATGTAGGTCGTCCGATTTATATCTGATGGATAGGAAGGAAAATATGGCAATTTACCCGCACTCTTCACCACATTTGCAGATAAGGCCTTCCCTCGTTCATCCTTTTCTCCCACAAGATCTTGATGTTCCGTGCAACGAACGAGCATCTTGCTAGTAAGAGTAGATATTAGACATATACCGCTTCTCGAATCTTGAAACCAACAACATTCCTCCCTTATCTCATCTAAACCGCCAAAGGAATATATTTTGAGTGAAACATAACATATTTTTAGTGATATATGTATTTCAAAACTAGACTTTTTTTCTATCAAATCAGTGAATATGTATTAATCTACTTTGATCGTATGGGAACGCATTGGCACATTGCTAGTAGTTATTATAATTTTTGGACACCAGACAAACTATGGAGTACATATACGAAGAGAAGAGGCGCACGCACGCAGTTGGCCTCTCGCTGTCTCTCACACATGAGTGTTATGTAAAGGTGACGTTAACAAACAAACCCTCAAACCCTAGGTGCACGATTGCTGCATTCACGGGTACCGGGTATATGGTGGGCCACCTTTGTAGGAATAGTCAGCTCGCGTGATAATTTGATCCGTAGGAGTTGATGGTCGGGACCACAGGTGAACGACTTGGAGCACGGTGGCTCGCCAGTTGCCACAGATCGAGTAGCCACGTTTAAAATATCATTTTTTAGCGGGGTTAAGAGTTCCGATTTTCAATGGCGCGTTATAAGTAGTAACTAGTTTTTAGAACGATTGGTATGGAGCGAAAATGGAATTCATAGTACTACGTACCTCCTTGGTGTATGGTTGTATGGGTTTATGTTGCGAGATGTTGAATCTGGTAGTTCTAGGGCAAATACCATGGTTTAGATTTAGATGGTGGTTTTAAGTAATGAAAATCGGAAGGGGAAACCCTTCTTTGATTAAAAAAAACTACTACCTCCATTCTGGTTTACTAGTCCCCATCGTACTTTGGGTCAAAGTTTGTCCATGAATTTTACTTGTAAAATGTGAATGGAAAACGAGATTTTGTTATACCCAAACAAAAAAGGACTAGAGGGAGTGATTGCTCTGACACGGACGCGACCTCTCATAGCGCAGGCATTGAACCGGCGTGCCGGCCAAGAGGGCCGCACTCGCTGCAGGCCCGGCTGAGCACGCCTCCTCGCCGCATGCAACCAGCTTAAGACTGCCCCGCCTGCCTTCATTGAATCCGCGCGTGTGCCGGCAACACGTCCTTCCGCAAGCTGGCAGGCATTTTAGAACACAAAAAATGACTAAAATATAATTAATTTACGCATGGTCTTGACTTGTTGTGCTCGCACTGGTAGCAGGAACTAGTAGAGGTTTTTCTTTATTTATAACTCTCCTCACATTTTTTTGGCTTTGAAGTGAATCATGGTTGTGGACATTATGTATGAATGTGCAGATATCTGTGCCACATCAGTAGATGCACGGACATCACAACAGGCATGCTGACTGGATAAACATTTGAACCTAGCTATTATGAAGGAAATTTTGTATTGACAATAGTTTTAGATAGCAGGAGACGCCTAGCCTGCTCTGCCTCTACTAGCTTATTTCTGGCTTCTTCCATCTCTTATTTGGCTTGGGTGAAGAGAGCATCTGATTGCTCTTTTTGCTTCTTCAGGAACTCAGCTACATTCTCAAGGGCTGCTACACGCTTTCTTTCAGCCTTTACTAATGCCACGAGGACACGAACAGCTGGCGACTCCACCTGGCTTGTGTGCAATCCAACATCATCTGGGAATTTGCACCTTGTGTCTAATCTAGCATCATTAGGGAACTGGCACCTTGTGTGTAATCCAGCCTCATTTTGGAAACATGATCTCGAGATTGACCATACTTCCCTCCTCGCAGGAACTGCATCCTGACATGAAGTTACTTCTTTTTCAGATCAATACTCAGAGCAAGCTAGATCCATTTAGTAGAAGCCAGATAAAAAGAACTCAGAGAAGTGAATTAAAAAGGAAAAAAATATAAAAACAGACTACAAGGTGAGAACACCCACTTCCTAGATCAAGCTAAAAATGATGCATTAGGACGATTAAGACTCTTCTTATTACACATGGAAGAACACCACGCTTAAGAGAAACAGAAACTACAACATATACACATCGAAGAACACGAGGCTAAACGAAAGTAATTGAAAGGGTGTTACTTACCAAAGCTCGTTTTACAGGTTCGGTGCAGCTCCTCTTTAACTTGCCACGCTCCTTGAAGATGTCCCGAATATCCCGTGTTTGGTCTTCATTCCTCCTCTGCATGTTCGCACTCGTGGTTTTAAAATCTCAACATGGCAAGAAAAATATACTACTAGTAATACTCGCGCATCTTGTGGGCAACATTAAAGCACTCGTCTGCCATGTTAGAGCATCTCCAACAGAATCGCAATGCATGGCACTTTCAAAAAGCGTTTACAGTGCTGAGATCGAGAAGTAGATACTAGAGAGTAGAGGATAGTTCTCAACATAGATAGATAAAAAAAGATAATTCAACTACTCCTCGTCATCCGACTCTTCCTCGTTGATGTCCTCCTCCACGTCTGACTGTAGGCGTGAAGATACTGATCGTCATTGGATTCCTAGGGCGACACTGCTCCTAGCCTCATGTTGAATTGAGCGTCCGCTTTTCGCCTACGCTTGTCCTCGCGATAGGCGGCTCGCTCCACCCTCCTCTTATCCCTCTCCGCCCTCCTTTGTGCGTATAAGTCGCGCTTGTTGATGCTGTCCTGCGGGAAGTGTTGGCGCCACAGCGCCATGGCTTCCTCGTCCATCTCGGCGATGCCGAGATGGTGCTCCCGCCTCCGGTTGTCGCGACGATCCTCGTCGGTGCTAAGCCGCGGCAAAGGCGGGAGCTCCTGCGCCCGCTCCCGCGTCGGCACGTTGGGGAAGTTCAATGTTCTATGAGTCCACCGGAGGCGCCACACCGCCGTGTCGTACGCGCGGGTGGCCTCGTTGGCGGTGTCGAAATTGCCGAGGCCGTGGCGCATCCCGTGGAACTGGATCTCGGCGGAGAAGCCGCCGGAGGGGCGCGCACGGACGCCGCGGTATCCCCAAGTTTCCCGGCGACGCGGCGGCATGGTGGCGCGGCGGTGGCGAGGCGAAAAAGAGCAGGGAGAGAGCGGTGGCGAGGCACAGAGCGGGAAGAGAGCAGTGGGAGGGCGTTGGATTTTATAAAGCGCGCCGGACGCCGCGCGCCAAAACTAGCGCACGCCCGACCACTTTTTCCCACGCGTACGCGATCCTTTCCCGACGTCTCTGCTATCTCTACTCTCTTCTCTACTGTTGTATTTATTAAATATTAAATATTAAATATTTATCTCTACTTCTCTACTATCTACTTTTTTTCTCTATACTTTTTTTCTTATAAAAAACAGAGTTGGTGATGATGGTGTGCCTGCCATCCTGCAATATAGGCCGTCCGATTTATATCTGACATATAGGAAGGAAACAAATGGGAATTTTGCAAAAATATACCCATACCCCTCTCCAGATTTGTAAATAAGGCCTTCCCTCGTTCATCCTTTTCTCCCACAAGGTAAACTACTCATACAAATGCATCTTGATGCGTGCAACGCATGGGCATCTTGCTAGTTCTAAAAACCTTTCCATCATTTGCCACACTACTGGTTGCAGATGAAAAACCTACCCAAGCACAGCGCGATACAGGAGCGATGCACAATTACAAGCTGATATTCTGTTGGACAGTGGAGGCTATAACCAATTACTTTTACGGGAACAATAGCACCCAGGAAATTTGAAGGGTAGGTATGAACAAAATTGGAACTGCACATGTACTGCTAAGTGATTCAATACACACATTACCAATCGAGGAGGAGAAAGATGGTCGCGGCGGCCTCTGTGAGTCATGGTCGGCAACGGGAGTCAGTTCATTGTCCATGACGGTGGTACTTTTGCGCTTGGCGTCGGCTTCTGGGAAGCAGATCCGAGACCGTGGAAGACGATGCCGGGGAAGAGGCTCCGTGTAGAACGACGACGGTGGACCGGCTACAGTGCGGCGTACGAGGTTGTCGATGAGGCAAATGCGCTGCGGTGGACGAGTGCATCGATGTAAAGGGGAGGAGCACGAAGGCTGCGGTGCTATGGAGAAGTCTATTTTGCGGTGGGGATACAAAATGGGGAGTATTCAGGTGTACTACTCTGGGTGCCGGGGTGGGGTTGGCTGGGTAGGGTGAACCTGATGTTACGAAAACAACCCCCTACCAAGCATCATCCGTAGGCATGTTCCGAAGCCTATGACGGTAACTTCCCACTGCTCGAATCAGGGTCGCGGGAGATTTTCCTGCCCACCTCAAAATTTTGTGACACTGGACTCCCCGTGTGACGTGTTGAGTGATTCGGCTAAGCAACTAGCGAGTAGTAGTAGTAAACTCTGCATATTAGGTTTGAAAGTCAAACTTCCTAAAGTTTGACCAAGTTTATAGAAAAATATAAACATTTACCATAGAAAATATGTATGATGTGAAAGTACATTCAATAATGAATCTAATGGTATTTATTTGTTATTATATATGTTAATTTTTTTTGTTATAAGCTTTCTGAGAGTTTACAAAACTTGACTTTGACCAACGCTAATACGCGGACTTAAATAAAAACGGAGGGAGTACACATTTCTTTTCTTAGTTTGTAGTGAACTAATCATTTGTTGAAATTGTGAAATAAATATATTAGGCTATTGACTTCGAATGTAATGGTCTATACAATTCAATAGTTGCAATCGTTGTCGAATCCCAAGATGTATACAAGGTCTATAGTACTTCACTACATGCTCAAACTCACATAATCCCAGTCAAATGAAAATCTAAATGCATTTCATAGTTATTACTTTGTAGGATGCAACAAAAACAACCATAACTCTACATCAGCCATTATAGAAGCAACATTTTGACATATCCCAATGTGTGAATGAAACATGCAGAGAGAGCTTTTGAAGATGGAGCAGATAGGGCGGGAAAGATTGTATGTATGTGGACGAGAGAGTAGGAGACAAACCTAACGAGATAGAGATAGAGAGAGATAGAGAGAGAAAGAGAGAGGAAGAAATTAGGTCTGTGAGAAAGATGGAGACATGTAATATACATGAGATGCGTGTGCATCTGGATTCTGTATACGTGGAAGGAGAAGAGACAACATGTTTGATGAGAGAGCTGGAAAAACATGGACGAGAGGGGAAGGATCTCGTGGTTGAGGGATTTACAATTTTGTGCGGGGGAGAGAGGGATTGGTAATTTTGTGCAAGAGAGAGAGAGAGAGAGAGAGAGAGAGAGAGGGTGGGGGGAGGAGTCAGTCAGCCGTCGTCACATCACCCTGCTTCCAAATGACCCCGCATTCTCTAGGGTGGTCTGGCCGCCGTCTTCGATCTGCTCGATGCCCTCTTTGAAGATTGAGGTGTTGTGCATGTTGGGGTGCAAAGAAGCACAAGCGAGAGTGGTCGCCGTATAACCTTGGATGGGGATGAATTGTGTGCTCGGGGGAGGGTGTGTGTGTGTTGTGCTACTCGTCTCTCTCTCTCTGTGTGTGTGTGTGTGTGTGTGTGTGTGCGCGCACGCGCGTGTGTGTGTGTTATGTGTCAGATATTGAGAGAAAACAAACCTAACGAGAGAAATGGGTATTCACGAAGAGATTGTGCGGGCCTGGAGGTGGGAAGGGGCCAGGTGAGGGTGCCAAAATGTGCGCGTTGATGCATGTGTTGCATGCGATCATGCGAGAGACGGACGAATCGAGAGATATGGTTGTTGTGTTATGGATGCTCCTCTCTCTCTCTCTCTCACACACACACACACACAAGTAAACTAGAAGACCGTTCTCTCATGTATACACAACGTATCAGCATCTGTCTATGTCTCACTCATGCATGATCATTTGCACATTCACACCTCTCTATGTCTGTATCACCCGCACACCGTCTCCACATCGCCCTTCCACCACAACACACATATGGACACAAACACACGTTATCTCTCAGTCACACACACAAAATCAGTATTAAAAAAAACTAGGGCACACCTAAAACGTCCAAATCCAAATAAACACGAACTGGAGATAAATTCAAATATATGGAAATATTGCAGCGTCAAGAACTTTCCCAGGAAAAAAAAGTTGAGTAATATTCGAGGATTGTTTTCACACACGCACAAAAAGGTTCGGTGGATGTCCTTCGAGCGCGACACGGTGACGCACCGTTCGATCGACCGTGCGGCCGCGGTTCATGTGCTTGCACAGGATTCCGTATCAGGGTTGTGGTACTAACTAATAAAAGCGCTGCCTAAGTCTAATGTTTACGTGTACTAGTGCGGTTTTCTTTTAAGTTTGACCAACCTTATATAGAACTAAAGTAAGCTCCCACACGCACACTCATCAATATGCCGCCGCCGCTGTTGCGCATGCCGGCGCCCGCCTACTCCGGCCAACAATTTCTCGCCCATCACCACCATATCGCCGCCATCCCTGTGCCATGAAGCCGAAGGCTTGCCCGCTCATGTCGTCTGTTGTCCCTCCTCGCGATGCCGCCGCGCTGCCAAGCACACGAGCAGCTGGTGGAGCCGCGTCTATGCATGCAGCGTACGAAGAGGAGGACGAGCGCATGCTCCAGCACGCCGGCGAGGAGGAACTAGCGTGTCATTGTCGTCTCCACCCGTGCGGAGGAGGCGCGCATGGTGGCTGTCGCGGCGGAAGCCGTTCATGCGCGCGTCGAGCCCGCAAACCGGTGTGGATGTGGAATCTACCTTCGAGACCTTGAATGCCACGTGGATCCTGCAATCTGAAGGAGCAATTTGTGTCAATCGACTCATGTGAGCCGTTTGATGCAACATGGATGGCTAGAAGGGCTTCTTCCACCTCTTCTGTCGTCTTCTTCCTTCGCTCCGTCGAACTTCTTTCACAAATCGACTGACCCAAATTATATTACTAGTATGAATGTATTAAGTAAAGTAGGAACACGAAGATACGAGCTGTAGTACCAACTGCAAGAAGAACAGTAGTAAGACATAGTACTAGTACTACTGTACGTACTAAAGAGGTCAAATAACGAGAAAGAACATAAACATAGTTCTGCTGGGGCCTCAGCACAACACACCCTTGAAAACTAAGCAACTAGTCCGCTTGACACTGCAGTAGAACCAGCATGAGCGACGGCACTGCCACCTACTCGGAGTCCGAGTCCACGTCCTCGACTTCGTCCTCGTCCCTCTTCCTCTTCCTCTTCGCTGACGCTTCTTTGCTTGAACCGGACACTGGGCTCTGCTTCTTCATCCAACCCTTGTAGATATTTAAACAAAGGTAGGCATCCATTGTTGCGTACACGATGTGATCTTCATCTAATGTCTTCAACTCTCATGCATTACGAAACTCGTGATGAGGTTTCTTCAGTTTAGCGTACGAAGGATCAATCATGGCTGCTGCCAGGGTTAGCATTGAAGGTTGAGAGGAGGACACCAGGCTTGCCTTCTGGAGATCGAAGGGCTGGCCTACAACGAGACCTATCCGACGCAGGACATCCATGTCGTTCTTAAAGCCTACAGTAACGAATTTCACTCTTTTGTCCTTGAGGAAGTTCTTAAAATCCTGGCACTCAAAGTCATCATGGCATATGTGGTAGACCAAGCAAACGTTATGTACACAAACCTGGATCACGGCAGGCTTCTTCCTCTCTTCGTACTTTAGATTCTTCTCTCGTCCCAGGACTGTGGTGTACTCAACATCTAGCCCAGCGACCCATTCATCCGTTGAACTGTTGAACATGCATAGGAAGCGAGCAAGCCATGCTTTCACCGTCGCGGATCCACGTGTGTAGATGATGATGAACTGATCGCCGGTGATGGCTCTAACATGGTACACAGCGGCGACCATGGAGATTTGGGAGGCCATGGATTTTGGAGGAGGGTTAGGAGAAGTTGAACTGTTGTACCCCGCAAAAAAACTGGGAGCAAACTAATGTGAAAGGACGGGACGACTGGGAGCAAACTGTTGTAAGGTAGAAGACGGGGATGAGTAGGGCGTGCGAACAACATGGGGTTGCTGGCTTGCTCGGTGGATAAACGGCTGTAAGCCCCAAAGAGTTCTCGAGAACTATGCGGGACCCACTAGATGTCATGTCTACTTGTAGCGACCAGACCTCAAACAGTATGATCTCTATGCTCAGTGTCATCCCTGGATCAGTAATGCTGACACCACACAGTACTTGGAGGATTCATAACAGAGTAGCAATCACACACTTATTACATCGAATGTCTCAAAAGAGAACTTATTGAAATAAATATGGCTTAAGGCCATCTAAAACGATAACAGCGGAAGGATTGGAAGATAAGCGAGTCCATCAACTCCAACGGCATCACTGAGTATAGAACCACGACCTAAAAGCACCTTACTCGTTTTCTGAAAAGTCTGCAACATGAAACATTGCAGCCCGAAACGGGTCAGCACATGGAATATGCTGGCAATGTAACACATAGAGAATAACAATGGTGATTGGCTATACTACATGCATATTTGGCTGGTGGTAAAGCTCTATGGTTACAGTTTTTGCATAAAGCCAATTTTTCCCTACTGCAAAGGAATAAATTTATTTAACTATCATGGTGGTTGTTAAACATTGAGAATGGTTGACAGCATCCTCAATCCCAATTAAAAGTACTCATTAAAAACCCAACAGTATTAATTAAAGTAACATGATGAGATTCACATGATATCCAGGTACTAGATACTCAAGATGTCCATAACCGGAGACACGGCTAACCATGATTAGTTTATACACTCTGCAGAGGTTTGCGCACTTTCCCCACATGACTCGTTCGCCTCCGTTTGGTTTCTTGCACTACTTGGTGTTTGAGAAACGGATGACCGAGACATAGTCTTTCAGAAGCGCTAGCACCTTACATGTGGGGTAGACCGTACCAACCTACATCCCCTACATCTGCTAGTCCACCCCGTAAGAGTTCGCGCAACTTAGTCAACTATGCTAGAGCCCATAATAGCATGTGGCTGCACACGGAAGTTTCTAGTTTGAATAATCTCATGATCCCTTTGAGCCTGGGTGGCGGTCCGAAGAAATACAGGCAAGTCCTGCTAGAAAATAGGTGCCTCAATCCACCCAGATGTGTGTTTAAGTTGCCACCTTAAATAAACCAGTAATTAACAATCTCACATCTTTCATGGATATTCACTCACCCAATCCACGTCTACTAGCATAGCATGGCATAATAAGCAAACGTAGAAGTAACTCCCAAAGGTTTGATAACAAAACAGGTAATAGGTACTACCTCATCTACTTCCCATCCCACAATTTAATTAGATCCTAATCATGCAATGTTTGAGGATAGATCTAATGCATAAAAACTGGGTAGTAGAAAAGGTATGATCAAGTGTTACTTGCCTTGCTGATGATCCGCGAAACCTAGAGACTCGAAGTAACAGGCGGCGCACTCCGGGTATTCTATCGCAGACAAACAAACAAGCATACAATAAGTACTCATCTAATGCACAGGTAAAACTCAAATAAAAGATCCAACCAGAATGTTCAACTTAAGAACTCCGGTTTGCAAAAAGAATCAATTCAAATAAAGCAACGAAGTCAAACGGCGAAAGAAAATAGCTTCGTTTTACTAATCTGGATCCAAGTCAAATTTTATAGAAGCAAAAACTTGTTTAAGTAGATTATTCGGAAAGAGGGTTTCGAGACGAAACTCCAGGCGCTTGAATCGCCTGATTCTGATAAACGAGCGAAAAGTTATACTAAAACGAAAATCGGATCAGAAATCGCGATCAGAAAATAATCGCGGAAAATCCGAGAAAAAGAAAAACGACGAACAGATTAATGAACGAACGTTCGTTAATCTAACGAATCTGACGAAAAGCGTTCGCTAAGACGAACTAACGGACGAACATCCGCTAATTAACCTAAACCGAAAAAAAAACCGAAAACTAAAATAAAACGAATCTAAAAAAACCGTAAAGAAAAACCGCCCGGTTTTAAGAAAAAAACCGACGGCGCGCGAATCGAGGCGGTGGCGAACCTTGGGATGCGGGGCGGCGGGGCGGCGGCTCCGGCGGGCGGCGGCGGCGGCGGTGGCGGCGGCTGGCGGCAGCGGCGGCG
>NC_041387.1:536859574-536867640 GCF_002162155.2 Triticum dicoccoides | reverse complement strand
TCTGGCGGGCTGGGGCGACGGCGGATTAGGGTTAGGGTTTGGCGTGGGCCGGCGGCGGCTGATGGGCTGGCGGCGGGGCGGATCTGGCGGGCTGGGGCGCCAGGGTCCCGCGCTTTATAAAGCGCCCCCGAGCGGAGTCCCGCTCGGGCACGGCCCGGAGTCGGCGCGCGTTTTTTTTTAAACAAAACATTACACTCGGTAGAAAAAAGAAAAGAAATACTAAACGGACTCCAAAACTCCCGAAATAAATTTTCCCCGACTTCTAAAATCAAGTCGGACCAGATGAACATTTATTTGGGATCTAAATGCAATTTTGAAAAACGCGCATTTTTCCTAAATTCAAATAAAAGCGAAAAACTCCAAAATAAATCTTAATTAATTTTTTTTATTAAATCTTCATTATTTATTTATTTTGGGAAAGTCATTTTATTCCCTCTCTGAATTTTTGGTAGTAGAAATAATTGAAGATAAAATAAATAAAATCAATGATCCTATTTTCAAAATTTGAGAAAAAACCCAAATATGAAAATAACGAAATCCCCAACTCTCTCCGAGGGTCCTTGAGTTGCGTAGAATTTCTAGGATCGAGCCAACAATTGCAACAAAAATATGATATGCATGATGATCTATGTATAACATTCCAAATTGGAAATTTGGGATGTTACCAACCTACCCCCCTTAAGATGAATCTCGCCCTCGAGATTCGGGTTGGCTAGCAAATATGTGAGGGTGATCCTTGAGCAGATCTTCTTCTCGTTCCCAGGTGGCTTCCTCCTCGGTGTGGTGGCTCCACTGAACTTTGCAAAATTTGATAACCTTGCTGCGGGTAACTCTGCTGGCATAATCCAAAATCTTAACAGGTTTCTCTTCATAGGTCAGATCTTCTTTCAACTGAATCGTTTCCAATGGTACAGTATCTCTCAGTGGTATATCGGCCATCTCTGTGTGACACTTCTTCAACTGTGAAACATGGAACACATCGTGAACTCCTGACAATCCCTCAGGTAGTTCCAACTTGTAGGCTACTTCTCCCATGCATTCCAAAACCTTGTATGGCCCCACAAAACGTGGCGCTAACTTTCCTTTAACTCCAAAACGTTTAACTCCTCGAAGTGGAGATACTCGAAGATAAACTCTGTCTCCGACTTCGTATTCTATCTCCTTGCGTATCGAGTCTGCATAGCTCTTCTGCCTTAACTGTGCTACCTTGAGCCTGTCGCGAATCAACTTTACTTTCTGTTCAGACTCCTTAATCAAATCTGGTCCAAACAACTGGCGGTCTCCAACCTCATCCCACAACAACAGGGTTCTGCACCTCCTTCCGTACAAGGCTTCGAAAGGGGCCATCTTCAAACTGGACTGATAACTGTTGTTGTAAGAAAACTCCGCGTATGGTAGGTTGCCATCCCAACTTGATCCATAATCCAAAACACAAGCTCTAAGCATATCCTCCAAAATCTGATTGACTCTCTCGGTCTGTCCATCTTTCTGTGGGTGGAAAGCTATGCTAAACTCCAGCCTGGTTCCCAATGTTTCGTGCAACTGCTTCCAGAACTTTGAGGTGAATTGGGTTCCTCTATCTGATACGATACTCCTCGGAACTCCATGCAAACATACAATCATTGTCATGTATATCTTAGCCAATTTGGCACTGCTGTTGGTAGTCTTCACTGGGATGAAATGAGCTACCTTCGTCAAACGATCAACTACAACCCAAATCGAGTCATAGCCTGAACGAGTCCTAGGCAATCCAGTGATGAAATCCATGCCTAGTTTGTCCCACTTCCATTCGGGTATAGGCAATGGCTGCAACAATCCAGCTGGCTTCTGATGTTCTGCTTTCACCCTCTGACAAACATCACAAACTGCTACAAACTCAGCGATATCCTTCTTCATTCTGGTCCACCAGAATGTTTCCTTCAAATCCAAGTACATCTTTGTATTCCCGGGGTGGATCGAATATGGTGAATCATGTGCCTCTTGCAGAATCAACTTCCTGATCTCCGGGTTGTTGGGCACATAAACACGGTCCTCAAAACGTAGGGTATCGTACTCATCCTCACGAAATCCCTTAGCCTTTCCTTTGCACATCCGTTCCTTAATAGTGGCAACCTCCGTATCTGCCTTTTGAGCTTCTCTGATTTTATCCATCAACGTAGACTAAATCTCCAATGCTGCTACATAGCCTCTCGGAACTATTTCCAAACATAGTTCTCGGAGGTCCTCGGCTAACTCCTTGGGTATTTCTCCCGTCATTAGAGTATTGACATGGCTCTTGCGGCTCAACGCGTCTGCTACAACATTAGCCTTCCCGGGGTGATAATGCAACCTCATATCATAATCCTTTATAAGTTCCAACCATCTCCTCTGCCTGAGATTTAATTCTTTCTGCGTGAAGATGTACTTCAAACTCTTGTGATCCGTGTACACCTCACAATGGTTTCCAATGAGAAAATGTCTCCACGTTTCCAGTGCATGCACTACGGCTGCTAACTCCAAATCGTGAGTAGCATAGTTCAACTCATGGGGCTTAAGCTGTCGCGAAGCATACGAAACAACTCTCCCTTCCTGCATAAGCACTGCTCCAAGTCCTCTACGCGAAGCGTCGCAATACACTTCATAATCCTTAGTCTGATCTGGCAGAATTAACACTGGTGAGGTAACCAATCGTTTCTTCAACTCATGGAAACTAGCCTCACACTCCTCAGTCCATATGAACTTAGTATCCTTCTTCAGCAACTCTGTCATAGGCTTCGCAATCTTCGAGAAATTTTCAATGAATCTTCGGTAGTATCCTGCGAGTCCAAGGAAACTCCTGATCTCTCCAACTGTGGTTGGTGCTTCCCAGTTTGTCACAGTGACTACTTTAGTGGGGTCTACTGCGATACCTTCTCCGGATATAACATGTTCGAGAAATCCAACTTCCTCCAACCAAAACTCACACTTGCTGAACTTGGCGTATAACTGATGTTCCCTGAGCTTCTCGAGTACTAATCGCAAGTGCTCCTTGTGTTCCTCTTCATTCTTCGAGTAAACCAAGATATCATCAATGAACACTACGACGAACTTATCCAAAAACTCCATAAACACCTTGTTCATCATGTTCATAAAATAGGCTGGGGCGTTAGTCAGACCAAATGACATAACGGTATACTCATACAGCCCGTACCTGGTGGTAAAAGCTGTCTTCGGTATATCTTGCTCCTGAATCTTCAACTGATGGTACCCTGATCGCAAATCGATCTTGGAAAACACCTTAGCTCCTTGCAACCGATCAAACAGATCATTGATCATTGGTAGTGGGTACTTGTTCTTGATGGTTACTTCATTCAATCCGCGATAATCAACAACCATTCTTAACGATCCATCCTTCTTCTCCACTAGAAGTACTGGCGATCCCCAAGGCGAAGAACTTGGGTGAATAAAATCTTTATCCAATAACTCCTTAATCTGCTTCTTGATTTCCTCCAAATCCTGGGCTGGCATCCTGTACGGTCTCTTGGATATAGGTCCAGTGCCTGGTAGTAGCTCAATTAAGAACTCAATGTCTCTATCCGGTGGCATGCCTGGCAACTCCTCTGGAAATACATCGGGAAAATCCCTTACCACTGATACTTCCTCCTGCACAACTCCTGATAAGGAATTTACATGTGCTCTCCTCGGCTCATGCCGTGATACATACTTGATCCTTATCCCTTCTGGTGTCGTAAGCAAAATTGTCTTACTGGTGCAATCAATGTTCCCTCCATACTTCGATAACCAATCCATGCCTAATATCACATCCAAACCTTGCGATTCCAAAACTATTAGGTCCGAGGGAAATACATGGTGTCCAATCCTTAAAGGCAGTCGATCACACCATTTACTAGCCGTATACTCTGATCCGGGTGAGGTTACTAGCATGGGTGACCTAAGTGCTTGGGTTGGCAGTTTATATTTATCCACAAATCCCCTTAATATGTATGAATGCGATGCACCAGTATCAAAAAGAACAACTGCAGTAAATGCCTTAACCAAAAACTTACCTATTACTGCATCTGGTTGAGCTTCAACCTCCTCCACGGTAACGTGGTTCACTTGCCCCCTGTTGAAAGGGTTCGGCTTCTTTCCTGAGCTTCCATTGCCATTTCCATTTTGGCCTTCAGGACAATCATTTGCATAATGCCCCGTCTTGCGGCACTTATAACAGGTGATGTGGCTCAGGTCTGCTTTGGATGGTGTTGACGGGGTGGTGCGGCTTTGTCCATTGCTTCCTCCATTCCCGTTCCCATTCTTTGTGCCATTGTGATTGTGCGAGCTGCCTCCTCCATGAGTATGCTGAAAATGTCCTCCTGACTTTGGGGTAAAGCGTGGCTTCTGCTGAGCTCCAGAATTATACTTCCCCTGTGCATACTTCCTCTTACGATTATCAATCTGCTGCTGCTTCCCTTCAATCATAAGAGCACGGTCTACTAACTCCTGGTAGTTATTGAAAGTGGCTACCATCAACTGCATGCTCAGCTCATCATTCAGTCCTTCTAGAAACTTCTCCTGCTTAGCTGCATCCGTAGCAACGTCATCTGGGGCATAACGTGCTAGTTTACTAAAATCATCCACATACTGGCCAACAGTCCGTCCTCCTTGGCGTAAGTTGCGAAACTCACACTTCTTCATGGCCATAGCTCCGGCTGAGACATGGGCAGTACGAAAAGCTTGCTGAAACTGATTCCATGTGACAGTGTCTACAGGGTAAGTGGCTGTAAAATTCTCCCACCATGCTGCTGCGGGTCCGTCAAGCTGATGTGCGGCAAACTTCACCTTCTCTCCATCCGTGCATCTTGCAGTGGTCAACTCCCTCCCTATCTTACGGAGCCAATCATCTGCTACTATCGGCTCGGTGCTACTGGAAAACACCGGCGGATTCAACCTTAGGAAATGTGCTAGATGGTCAACAGGTGGTGGTGGTGGTGGGTTGTTGTTGTTATTGCCTTGGTTCTGTACCAATGTTTGAATCAAGGTATTCTGCTGCAGAATCAACTGAGTGATCTCTGGCAGGAAAACAAACTCGGGGTCGCGTCTCGGAGGCATCTGAGGGTTTAGAGGGAAGAGTTAAGAATAGAATGAGGTCTAGTGAGAAAACACTACCCATATGCACATGAGACAAAACACTCAATATCATTCCAATCAATTTCAAACAAGGGCATACAACGGTCTAACTATCATTACAAAAGTGCTTGGACTAAAACTAGTTAAATGGTGGAAAATTCTACTACTGTTATGGTGGTCAACTAGAAAAACTGCTCCGATGCAGATTCCATGATATCTGCTCCAGCTTCATCAACATAGTCATCATCGCTATCGTCGGGATCCGAGTCGGTGTCGTTGATGATGATATAATTATCCGGACAGGTAGGTTCATCCTCTTCTCTTTTGGGTGCTGAACCTCCCATGAATACTCCAATCTTCTCCTTAAGGTCACCGTTCTGTCTTACTAGAGCGACGATTTCTTCCATATAGTCTTTACGCGTAGCCTTGAGTTCTGCTTCGAGCTCCTTGATCCTGGTCATAGCCTTCTGTAGCTCCTCCATATCTACGCACATCTGGTTCTCCTGGCGTCGGATGTGTTGGTTTAACTCCTGAATGTAAGCTGCGATGGATCTGTCCCTCCTGGTGGCGATCATCTCCCAATGCTCATCTCGGTGCCCACAAATCTGGTAGATAGTATTCTTGAGATCATTGCGATAAACTTCTCCAATTCGTCCCATGGCGATGTGAGCTGCCATGCTCTTTCCTAGGCTCCATGTTGGTACATCAAAGGTAAACTCTATTGGCTCCGTGACTGGTGCAAAGGTCCTTCCTGAATGTAGACTTGAATCCTCCAGCGCTCCTCTTCGGGTAAAGTGGCATTGAAAGTCCCAGTGAAGCTTGGTACTCCTATGTTCAGATATCTAGCGGCTTCCTTCAAGTGACATCCGAAAGGTGAATTCTCATCGGGTTGCATGAACTTGATCCTTGCATCCGTCATCCTAAAGAATAGAAAAGATGAGGAGTCAGAAATGAGAAGAAGAGTAGTGATCTAGGGCTTAAGTTTAGTGGCCGTGTCCTACAGTCAGCGTGTGCTCTGATACCACCTTGTAGCGACCAGACCTCAAACAGTCTGATCTCTGTGCTCAGTGTCATCCCTGGATCAGTAATGCTGACACCACACAGTACTTGGAGGATTTATAACAGAGTAGCAATCACACACTTATTACATCGAATGTCTCAAAAGAGAACTTATTGAAATAAATATGGCTTAAGGCCATCTAAAACGATAATAGCGGAAGGCTTGGAAGATAAGCGAGTCCATCAACTCCAACGGCATCACTGAGTATAGAACCACGACCTAAAAGCACCTTACTCGTCATTTGAAAAGTCTGCAACATGAAACGTTGCAACCCGAAACGGGTCAGCACATGGAATATGCTGGCAATGTAACACATAGAGAATAACAATGGTGATTGGCTATACTACATGCATATTTGGCTGGTGGTAAAGCTCTATGGTTACAGTTTTTGCATAAAGGCAATTTTTCCCTACTGCAAAGGAATAAATTTATTTAACTATCATGGTGGTTGTTAAACATTGAGAATGGTTGACAGCATCCTCAATCCCAATTAAAAGTACTCATTAAAAACCCAACAGTATTAATTAAAGTAACATGATGAGGTTCACATGATATCCAGGTACTAGATACTCAAGATGTCCATAACCGGATACACGGCTAACCATGATTAGTTTATACACTCTGCAGAGGTTTGCGCACTTTCCCCACATGACTCGATCGCCTCTGTTTGGTTTCTCGCACTATTTGGTGTTTGAGAAACGGATGACCGAGACATAGTCTTTCAGAAGCGCTAGCACCTTACATGTGGGGTAGACCATACCAACCTACATCCCCTACATCTGCTAGTCCACCCCGTAAGAGTTCGCCCAACTTAGTCAACTATGCTAGAGCCCATAATATCATGTGGCTGCACACGGAAGTTTCTAGTTTGAATAATCTCATGATCCCTTTGAGCCTGGGTGGCGGTCCGAAGAAATACAGGCAAGTCCTGCTAGAAAACAGGTGCCTCAATCCACCCAGATGTGTGTTTAAGTTGCCACCTTAAATCAACCAGTAATTAACAATCTCACATCTGTCATGGATATTCACTCACCCAATCCACGTCTACTAGAATAGCATGGCATAATAAGAAAACATAGAAGTAACTCCCAAAGGTTTGATAACAAAACAGGTAATAGGTACTACCTCATCTACTTCCCATCCCATAATTTAATTAGATCCTAATCATGCAATGTTTGAGGATAGATCTAATGCATAAAAACTGGGTAGTAGAAAAGGTATGATCAAGTGTTACTTGCCTTGCTGATGATCCGCGAAACCTAGAGACTCGAAGTAACAGGCGGCGCACTCCGGGTATTCTATCGCAGACAAACAAACAAGCATACAATAAGTACTCATCTAATGCACAGGTAAAACTCAAATAAAAGATCCAACCAGAATGTTCAACTTAAGAACTCCGGTTTGCAAAAAGAATCAATTCAATTAAAGCAACCAAGTCAAACGGCGAAAGAAAACAGCTTCGTTTTACTAATCTGGATCCAAGTCAAATTTTACAGAAGCAAAAACTTGTTTAAGTAGATTATTCGGAAAGAGGGTTTCGAGAC
Source organism: Triticum dicoccoides (assembly GCF_002162155.2). NCBI lineage: Eukaryota > Viridiplantae > Streptophyta > Magnoliopsida > Poales > Poaceae > Triticum > Triticum dicoccoides. The sequence continues at coordinate 536,859,951 of NC_041387.1, read as the reverse complement.
GAAACTCCAGGCGCTTGAATCGCCTAATTCCGATAAACAAGCGAAAAGTTATACTAAAACGAAAATCGGATCAGAAATCGCGATCCGAAAATAATCGCGGAAAATCCGAGAAAAAGAAAAACGACGAACAGATTAATGAACGAACGTTCGTTAATCTAACGAATCTGACGAAAAGCGTTCGCTAAGACGAACTAACGGACGAACGTCCGCTAATTAACCTAAACCGAAAAAACCGAAAACTAAAATAAAACGAATCTAAAAAAAGAAAGAAAACCGTAAAGAAAAACCGCCCGGTTTTAAGAAAAAAACCGGCGGCGCGCGAATCGAGGCGGCGGCGAACCTCGGGATGCGGGGCGGCGGGGCGGCGGCTCCGGCGG
>NC_041387.1:536828857-536859300 GCF_002162155.2 Triticum dicoccoides | reverse complement strand
CGGGCTGGGGCGGCGGCGGATTAGGGTTAGGGTTTGGCGTGGGCCGGCGGCGGCTGATGGGCTGGCGGCGGGGCGGATCAGGCGGGCTGGGGCGCCGGGGTCCCGCGCTTTATAAAGCGCCCCCGAGCGGAGTCCCGCTCGGGCACGGCCCGGAGTCGGCGCGCGTTTTTTTAAATAAAACATTACGCTCGGTAGAAAAAAGAAAAGAAATACTAAACGGACTCCAAAACTCCCGAAATAAATTTTCCCCGACTTCTAAAATCAAGCCAGACCAAATGAACATTTATTTGGGATCTAAATGCAATTTTGAAAAACGCGCATTTTTCCTAAATTCAAATAAAAGCGAAAAACTCCAAAATAAATCTTAATTGATTTTTTTTATTAAATCTTCATTATTTCTTTATTTTGGGAAAGTCATTTTATTCCCTCTCTGAATTTTTGGTAGTAGAAATAATTGAAGATAAAATAAATAAAATCAATGATCCTATTTTCAAAATTTGAGAAAAACCCCAAATATGAAAATAACGAAATCCCCAACTCTCTCCGAGGGTCCTTAAGTTGCGTAGAATTTTTAGGATCGAGCCAACAATTGCAACAAAAATATGATATGCATGATGATCTATGTATAACATTCCAAATTGGAAATTTGGGATGTTACACTACTAGACCCATATCATAGGCCTGACGGTATAGCTTCTGCCTGTTTGCACGCCATGCCGTCGCGTGGATGTAACTTCACTTAATTCCGTCAACCGTCGCGCCTCCCACGACCTTCGCCTCCCTCGCGCGGTCACGCCCTTTGAGACTTCGACCGGCTATAAATGAGCAATTTTTTTGCCTACTCCGCATGCATGATACTCCTCTGGTCCTTTTTACTCCCGTCAACCGTTTGCAAAGTGTTTGACCAAATTTATAATTTTTTTGAACACCACCTTATATTAATTAACCAGCCACAGCAGTACACTCATTCGATACAATATTCACCACACAGGGCAGTATGTTATTTCCAAGAATACCATCTAATCTATTGTCAAAGCTATACTTAGCGATTAAGTGTGCCACCTTATTGGCCGAACGACTAATCTTTGACAATTGAAGATTGTTGATCAACTTCGAGATGCTCAACGCTTTCATCTTCAGGTCACGCATAGCAGACCTGTCATAGTCCCCTGATGCAAGAGACGCTACCACAAAAGTGCAATCAGTCTCTAAAATTACAAGATTATGAACAGAAATACCTATGTAGAGACCGGCAATGCAAGCCCTAAGCTCCGCTTCCTCCACGCTTTGACAGGCATCAATGAAATCCCACGACCAAATTTATACTAAAAATTATCAATATCTACAATACTGATTATAATGAGTATAAGAGCTACGTTTTATAATGAGTGTAAAAATATTGATTTGACATTGTGAATGTTGATACTCCCTCCGTCTAGGTGAGTAAGTCATCTTAGACTGTGCACCATGACCAAGGAGGAGGGGAAAACGAGAGACATTAATGTTTATTTGCTAATTAATAGTATTGCATGCAATGAACTAACCAATGCATGTCATGTTTGATAGTCTCAAGTCATTAAAAGCATGCACACACTCATCTCTTATTGGTTGATATGTCAAGAAACAAGAAACGAGGTAGAAGTTAATGCACCACGCCTGCGTGTTTTGGGATTATTTGGTTTTCGTAAGATGACTTACACACCTAGACGAAGGGAGTACATTTTTCTATAAGTCTGGTGAAAGTAGAGGTACATTGACTTCAGACAAAACTTAAATGCACAATGCAGACTAGTTCCTCCGTCCAGGTGCATGTCATGTCCTTCTTGTCATCACAACAAGGTTAGCTATTAGAGTACCACTACCTCCCTTCTAGTTTAAAGGGCTCGATTCAAGATTTTCACCTACTCTTAGCAAGATAGTAGAGGCGGTGGAATAGTTTTTGAAGTCTGCAAAAGTACTCAACTAATGTTGTCGTTCTTCACAAAAAAATGTGTTTACCAATGCATGGCTATTAATTTTTGGATTAAGAATATTTCGTGCCCCAGCAAAAATTTGCGAATTTTCAAAATTTCCCACATATTTTGTTAATTTTTTACCCTGGTACTGACCAGAAAATGGCCAGCAATTCTAAAAATGGAAAACGGGCTGCAATAAATTCCATATGAATTCAAAAATGAGTAAAAAATATAAAAATAATAGCAAATGGGTTGTACACGCCACGGATTTCGGGGCTGACTTGTTTACGCAAGGCTTTGTCAGTGAACACACAATTCTAGCAGCAGTGACTGTTGGATGTCCATCCAACGGCCGACGTGCTTCTTCAATCTCTGATCTTCCTGCTCCAGCCGCCTAAACTAGCGCCGGCGGGACTGCCTGCTCCCTCCTCTTGTGGCCCGCTGTGATGTCGCGCAGGCTTCCCCGGCCCACCCTACTCCCTCCGCTGGCCTGGCCGCACGCAATCAACTACCTCTTTATTACACAAAAAAATGATTCCTCCCACTGACATCTGGGGCGTACCGGTTGGGAGGCTGACGTGTGGGACTAGTAAGTTGACGCGTACGAAGAGCTTGTCAACTTAGTCAACAAATGATTCTAGCAGCAGTAACCGTTGGATTTGAATCAAACGATCCTGCTGCTTCTTCAATCGCTGCTCTTCTTGCACCAGCCGCCCAAACCAGCGCCGGGGAGACCGCCTGCTCCTGCCTCCAGTGGCCGGCTGTCTTGCCGTTGAGGCCTCATCGCCCTCTACTACTCCCACCGCTAGCCCGGCCCTGTGGCGACGGCAGCCTCACACCGCAGCCGAACCAGTGAACCCTCGTACTCCTCTCCGCGTGGGCATCCACTACCGCATCTTCCCCGGCTCCGCGTTATCCCCTTCCTAGGCCTCGTCGTCGTCCACCGCCTTGGTGCTCTCGGCGCGGCGTGGTCAATGTGGTCAACGACATTCCATCGGAAGAGTACTGTATGTGGAGAGGCTGACAGCTGGGTCCACGGCCACAGCCCAGTATTTTTGTGATTTGCCAAGTAAGTCGCTTTGTCAGGCCTGTTGGGCTGCAAATCTTTCAAGACGAGGAGAGCTTTCATTCGGCTGGCCGAGAAAATGGCCCATCAGTAATGAGAAATGGGTTGTACATTTTTAAAACACATCAAACCGGCAATTAGTTTCAAATATCTTTTTTTCATTTCGAGATTTTAAATTACATTAATTTTTATGCGTGGAGAATTTGTTGGATTTTATATTGATATACATTTATTTTTAAAATCAGTTTGAATGTGAGTCGAAATTTTGGGATTAAAAACAGTTCGGACCGCACCCAAATATGCAAAATTTCGTATATTTTTTTAACCGTGACCACAATATGGGCTGTAATGCTAACAAAAAGAATGTGGGCTAAAAAACCTTAAGAATTAGCAAATGGGTTGTAAATTATTAGAAATAATGGCAGATGGGCTGTGTGCTGTTTTCCACAGATTTGAGGCTTTCCTAAAAAAAGGTTGATGCACAAGTTGTGACTGTTGGATGTCCATCCAACGGCCATCGTGCTTCTTCAATCTCTGCTCTTCCTGCTCCAACAGCTCAAACAAGCGCCAGCGGGACTGCCTGCTCCCTCCTCCCCGCAGCCGGCTGTGCTGTCGCGCAGGCCTCACCGCCCCACCGTACTCCCATCGCTGGCCTAGCCATCCCTCTACTCACCCACACCTGTTGTTATTCTCCAGCGACGGCAGACGAACCAGTAAACCCTCGTACAGTCATACTCCCCTCCGCTTGGGAAACAACTGCCGAGTCTTCCCTGCCTCCATGTCATTCCCTTCCTAGGCCTCGCCGCCGTCCGCCGTCCTGGTGCTCTCGGCGCGGCCTGGTCAACATGGTCAACGACCGACATGCATCTGAAGTGGACTGTACGTGGAGAGGCCGACAGCTGGGTCCACGGCCACACGCAAGGAAATGCCTCCTTATTATGCGCAAAATAATGATTCCTCCACCTGACATCAGGGACCCACCGAAAGGGCCTCTGTATTTCGCAAAAAAAGTTACCGCCACTGACAGCTCGGACTCACCAGCTATATCTTCGCACGCAAGGAAGTGCTTCCTTATTACGCACAAAAAAATGAAAACTCCCCCTGTTAGCTGGGACCTAGTATAGTGGCAGGCTGACTTGTGGGCCTACTAGGTTGACGGGGACGGAGGGCTTTGTCAACTTAGTCAATATGCACGATTCTAACTCCAGTGACCATACAATGTCCATCCAACGGCCGTAGTGCTTCTTCAACCTCTGGTCTTCTTACTCCAGCCGCCCAAACCAGCACCGATCATACCTCCTGCTCCTGCCTCCCGTGGCCGACTGTGATGCGGCGGAGGCCTCACTGCCCCCTACTACTCCCACCGCTGGCCAGGCCATCCCTCTACTCACCCACACCCCCTGTTATTCTGCGGCAACGGCAGCCTCACACCACAGCGAACCAGTGAACCCTCGTACTCATCTACGCGTGGGCATCCACTGTCGCGTCTTCCCCGGCTCCGTGTCGTCCCCTTCCTAGGCCTCGCCGTCGTCCACTGCCCTAGTGCTCTCGGCGCGGCGTCGTCAACATGGTCAAGGAATGGCTTCCATCGGACATGGACTGTACATGGGGAGGCTGACAGCTGGGTCCACGGCCGCAGCAAGCAAGTGCCTCCTTATTACGCGCAAAATAATTATTCCTCCACCTGACAGCGGGGACCCACCGAACGGGCCACCATATTTTGCGAAAAAACGTTTCCCCCTGACTGCTGGGACCCACCAGCTACATCTTCGCACGCAAGGAAGTGCGTCCGGGCAAAAAAATGATTCGCCCCCCTGACTGCTGGGACCCACCAGCTACATCTTCGCATGCATGGAAGTGCGTGACAGTCGGGACCCACCTGGTCGAAGCATACGTAGCGTTGTCATCCTGGTCGCGAATGTGTACGTACATATATACTGGTCGATGTAGAGGTGCACATGTGTCGTAGTAGAGGCACGTACATAGCATGTACACGTACGTACATCGGCCAGGGTGCAAGAAAGAAAATACGGCCACGTACGTACATACGGGCAGGGTCTCGAACGCCTACTCGCGCATACGTATGGCCAGTTCTCGTGTACATGGCTGGGTCAAAATGGAGAAACAGCATCATCGTCGTGTTCATGGGGAGCCAACTGGCTGGGTCGGAGCGGAATGCGTCGTAGTGTTCGTCGGGAGGGCTTGGACGGAACAGCCAATGGAAATGAGGCATGGCATACCGCATAACGGAAGAAACAACCTTGTGTTCGACCGGCCACGTTTGAAATGGGGGTCCTGTTGATCGGGAGGGGTGTGGCGTACCGCAAAACGGAGGAAACGGACCTCATACGGTCGAAACGGGGGTCCTGTTGATCGGGAGGGGTGTGGCGTACCGCAAAACGGACGAAACGGACCTCCTACGGTCGAAACAGGGGTCCTGTTGATCAGGAGGGGTGTGGCGTACCGCAAAACGGAGGAAACGGACCTCCTACGGTCGAAACGGGGGTCTTGTTGATCGGGAGTGGTGTGGCGTACCGCAAAACGAACAAAACGGACTTGTGTTGGAGCGCTACGGTCGAAACGGGGGTCCTGTTCATCGGGAGGGGTGTGGCGTACCGCAAAACGGGACTCCACGGGATACTGTTCATCTCCACCGTCGACCTCCTCCAGCCTCCACGGGCTACCGTCGACCTCCTCCAGCCTCCACGGGCTCCTGTTCATCCAGACTCCACTGCGCGCTACTCCACCGACTACTGTTCAACCACCCCTCCACGGGCACCCCTCCACCGTCTATTGTTCATCCAGCCCTCCACGGGGTCGTCCTGTTCATCCAGAGGCAACGCCATGGGGTCCTGCATCCACCCCCACCGCTCACTGTTCATCCAACCCCCCCCCAACGCTCATTGTTCATCCAATCGATCGGCTTCAGTTAGCAACAGTAGTGAAGGAATCGCTCGATCGGGTTCAGTTAACAGCCATCGATCGACCGCTTGGGTTCAGTAACACGTAGCCTGCAGTGCAATCGCTCGGGTTCAGTTAGAGCCCAACGCCTCACTCGGGTTCAGTTAGAGCCAACGCCTCGCACACACGCACGTACGTGTACGAGAGAAACGTGCATCGCTCGGCCCCTGACCTCCCACTGTAACCGGGAACTCCCCGAAATTTTCCTCGCCCTCGCTTCTACCATGTTTTTTTCCATCATGGACGGCCCAAAGAATGTCATGCAGCTGCGTCTCCGGCCCGCCCAAGACGAAAAGCCCATTTTCTGTCATGATTTTTTGTCATAGAAGGAGGAGCCCACCACATCTATGATGATATCGGGTTTTGTCACAATTATCGTCATAGAAGTGTCATATGTATGACAAAAAAATTCGTTCGGCCCAAAATGTCACGGATGTGTCTTTTTTTTGTAGTGACACCTTTAGTATATGCAGTGCGATATTAGTTGCATCTTTCATATGATTTATAGCATGTGCTGCTTCTAATTTGTTGAAATGCCATTTATGATGGGATGCTTTTAACTTGGCAGAGACATATTGGTTGCATCTTTCATGTGGTGTATAGCTTGCATTGCTTCTTATTTGTTGGAATGGTTTCTGCTTAGTTTACACAAACAATTGTGAATATGCCATGTCGTCCGGTTTTTTGTACATATTCCATCCTGGTATCATGTGTTTGCCTTACATCAAAGTAGTGATTGTCAGTATCATGCATGAATGAGTTCTGAAGAGAGAATTTTATTGCTTTTTCTTGTTGGTTTTACTTGACAATTCAAAATCAATAAAGCGGAAGGAAGTTAGCAAGGCAACGGATAAAGGTGCTCCTTCCAAATCGAGGGCCTCTACAGATTCTACTCCTCCATCCCCTCAAGATGATTTGCAAGACAACACATGCATAGACACTCAACATAGCTATGTTGATGATGAGCACGTCTCCCCTAGTGCACCATCACATGTGCTCCCTCTAACTTGGCACTGTTATATGTGGTTGCATGTTATGTATGATGTCTAGCTTGTATTGCTTCTAATTTTTTTGAATTCCATCTTCTTACTTTACACATTATACTTGTGAATAAGACACGTGTTCCTGTTTCTAGAACATACAATATCTGTCTATCACACCATGTTCTTACATCAAAGTACTACGATTGTGTGACCTGCAACAATCACTTATCATAAGACAGGTTTGACTTGGGAGTGTGATATAGGTTACATCTCACATTCTTTTCTAGCTTGTACTACTTCTAATTTGTTAAAATGGCACTTATGACGAGACAATTTTAACTTGGTAGAGTGATATTCGTTGCATCTTTCATATGGTGTCTAGCTTTCATTGCTTCTAATTTGTTGAAATACCTTCTCCTTACTTTACACATCATAAGCTGTGAATATGCAATGCTGTGAATATGCAATGGCACTAATGACGAGAGACCTTTAACATGGTAGTGTGATGTTGTTTGCATCTTGCATTCTTGTACTACTTCACATTTGTTTAAACACCATTTATGATGAGACACTGTTAACTTGGCAGAGCGATATTTGTAGCATCTTTCATATGGTGTCTACCTTCCATTGCATTGCTTCTAATTTAGTGAAATGTCTTCTGCTTAGTTTACACATCATAGTTCTAGTTATCTCATGTCGTCCTATTTTTCATACATATTACATCCTCCTATCATGTGGTTGTCTAACATCAAAGTTCAGTTCGTCTGTATCACGCATCAGTTTGTTTTGAAGAACTAAATTGTTATTTGTTTTTCTTGTCGGCTTGACTTAACATGGCACAAAGAAAGAGGAAGCAACACAGACTGACAGGGAAAGGGAAGCGGAAGAATCCTGCAGATTCTGCTGGTACTGATGGTGCAATAGAAGGTCAAAGTCTAGCAGAAAATTCTACAAACAGGGTATCCCATGCTACATGAGCTACAGAACAAGCCAAACAAAAACAAATAGCTGCCACCAAACAAGCAGAGACAACCCTAGTTGTTGCACCACCTTCCACAGTACCACCAACTGCACGAGTTACTTGTTGGTCAACTCAGCTAGCAGCACATTCCCAAGCTCCCTTGCTACCTGACACTACTTCCGAGGCACTCTTGACATAAGATGAGTTAGCAAGATCATATGAACTTTGTGAGCTTCAACAGCAAGAAGGTAGTTGCTGGAGTCAAGTTATAGTTGAACGCTTCTTTATATGTAGTCTCACAGTTTGATGTACATTAACACTTCCTATGTTCGTTGTTGGACTAGCACCTAGGCGCAAGAGGAAACAAACATCAGGGATAACGCTCAATAGGTTAACTAAATCTAGAGGAGGAAGAATGGAGATCTGTTTCGAGGCAGGTTTAAAAAGGCCACGTGATGCTACAGAGTCAGCCAAGTTAGTATCTGGCAGCGGTTGCCGTTAGTTGTCCTGTACGTATCCTCCCAACATGGATTCAATACAGGAATGACAAAGACGAAACCCAGTTCAACACCTTCCTCGACCATTTATCTATAAGTATGGTTATGTATGGAAACTAGTAATATCGTCTTGCTCTGTCCCATACTTTCTAGGTTGTTGATAATGAGACTCCCATAATTTTCAACAGATGAGGTTCAAGTTGGATAGCCAAGATGATGCAACCAGACAAGCTTGCACCCATGTTTTCATATCTGCTCTGTGACAATATTGGTATAACCTGAGGAAAACTCACTTTGAAGGTAAGGCTAATAGTGAACTTGGCCAAACATCTCCAGTGGAAAATATATTGGATGAAGACTGGAGAGGCCTTGTTAAACACTGGTTTGATCCGAAGTATCAGGTACATTATATATATGTGATCAGATCACATGTTGAAGTCCTATTTACGCATGTGCCACACAAATCTATCTTCTTGTAGGTGAACTGTTCAAAGAACAAGGCCAACCATACGAAAGTGAAATTCCGACGGATGACAGGATCTCGTACCTATATTGCACACTGCGAGGCTCTTGTAATTAGCTGCTATTTCACTCTTTTCGTTGTACCATATTATCAGATCTATATTGACTTGTTCCAAATGCAGAGGAAAGCCCGCAAGGACCAAAAAGTACCTGAACCAAATGCAATGGAAATCTTCAAGGAATGTCACACCAGCAAGAAGAAGGGCATGACTACACCAGTTAAAGCCGTTGTTGTAAGTCCTTAATCCTCATTCCTTTTAACTACTACTTACTCTAACTTGTGCCTTGAACTTCATGGTTTGCAGCCAATGTCTATTACTCTTTTCAATTTTATACACAATTGTCTTAGTGTATCATTGCACCTTACAAGATTTAAAAGAGAGGAGTGATGTTCCTTTGATCTTGATCTATAATCTAGTTCCATGCTGGACTTGCCCACACGACGTTACAATTGCATGTTTGTCTGTTCTCAGTTGTTTTGTGATATGAATGATGTCATACTATGCTTACCGTATTATAAACTTTGTCTCTTTATCCTTAGCTTTCAATACAATGTGAAGAAATAGACAATACATTAGCGATGATACATGGTCATATGTTTGGAACCTAGTTTTATTATGTACTTTGCAGTAAATACAACTAATATTTAACATGGGTTCACCAGAATAAGTTCTATATATAGACCAAAGCTATTTTGTTTGGTTTTGCTGCCTCCTTAATATCTTCTGTTCTGGTAATACTAATATAAAAAACTCAACTTTTCAGCAAGCTATGGAAAAAATGGTGGAACCGCCACCTTCTAAAGGTGGCGAGGCAACTATAACCGCAATGTCAGCTCTTGCTACAGTGGGTCAGTACCTGTCCACTAATGGTGCCAAAAGCACGTTAAGGCAATCTCGTCCAAACTGCCTCATGATCAAGATATGCAAACTCAAAACAATGTTATATCTGCACTCCAGACACAAGTCCATTCCCTAACAGAGACCCTTTGTGAAACAAGGACAAACATTGTTCGATGTCGTCAAGATATGCATGGTTTTGAAACCAGACTATCAGACATTTGCTATGTTCTTCAGGAGCCTAGGAGAAATGAAGGCGAAGGTTATGGTGCTCCATCGGACAATACATCATGAAAACGTAACAGTCAGGTCCAATGAACTGAGCTTCTGAACTTCTGGTGGTGCATTTATCTGCCATGTTGTTAACTTTTATGCCAACCTTCCTTTTGTTTCATAGTTGTAATTTGTTTTGTTGCGATACAAAATTTGTTCTTAACGTGCAACCACCGGCTGAAGAAAACAGCAAGCCATTTTTGTATAGTGTAGGGTGTTCCCTATATTTGCACTGGTGGCGATCTTTGATGCCAAGTGGATGTAATCTGTGCAATCGCTTTAATAGCCTAGCGTTATTTTCGGGCTTATTTATTTCCTAGTATTCTTTTTAACTGGTTTGCTAGTGGCCGCAACAACCATGGGCCATATACGGACCATGGTAACCTTGACCCTGCTACGGGCCATAGGATCCATGGGTCTCCTATGGGCCGTCGATAAATGGGCCTCCAATAGGGCCATAGAATCGGTGGGCCTCGGGTCGTCGGATAAATGGGTCTACATGGGCCATAAACAGGCGTAATTGGTATCGGCCCAGCACGGTAATAGGCCGTTAACAAGCCGGAGGACAACAAAGGCTTAATTTCGTCATAGGCATAACAGGTCATTAATGGGCCAGAATATAGGACGGGATGAAAACGGCGCAATGAGTTAATAGGCTAGAAACAGGCCAACTCTTTCCATGGGCCAAATTTGGCCCATTAGGGTAATAGGCCAGTAACGGGCGGGAAGTAATCAAGTGCCGGAAAGGAGCCCAGGAACGTATGGGCCGTCAGTAGGCCGAAAGCTAACACGGGCTGGAAACGGCCCATGCGAATCATGGGCCGTTAACGGGTACAAAGAAATTTACTGTTCATTATGGGCTAGAGTCACCGTGGGCCTCTAAAGGGCCTAAAGATACGAAGGCCTCATATGGGCTGAAAGACGTCATGGGCCATACATGGGCCAAAAGTGAAACGGGCTGGTGTTATATTCGACGGCCCACATGACGTTGTTGGGCCGATTTCGGGTAGGCCCTAACGGAACGTGAGTTACCAGGCTTTTCATGGGCTAGCCCGCTAACTTTTGACCAAGTCAAATGGGCCGGCCTTTGTAAGCTAAATGGGCCGTGGAGGGCCGTCGCATGTGTCGACATATCATAGGCGCCTATGTGACCCACTGACAAGCTGACACGTGTTTCCTCTGGCCAATCAGAATTTTACACGTGGAAATTTCCCATTGGTCCAGGCTGTTAACGGGTTATCGGATCCAAAACCGGACCCGATAGCTTAACGACATCCCGTTACGGTGGATGCCACGTGTCGGTCACCCTGCTTTTTGTGACGCGTGATTTATCGTCACGGAAGTGGACACTTCCGTGATGATAATTTTGGTAATGTCATGGAACACTTCTACGACAGCACAGGTATGACTATCTTGATTCTGTCATAAAATCATCATGGATGTACATGCATGACAAAAAACACGACCTACTATGACAAACACGTATCATCACGGAAGTGTCTTTTTTTATAGTGAACCCTGGCTGCAAAGGTGCCAGGGAGCGGGGCGGTGGCTCAGCCTCATTTGCCAGACCCACCTCGTATGGATCAGACCCCGCCTCGACAGGTCCCAGCACCCTTTGGAAATTATTCTAACCCGTTAGAGAATATGATAGTAGAAGCAACACGGCCGTCGGCTATTTCGATCGAGGGTGAGTCTCCGGCTGCAGTTGAGACCTGGAATGTTGTGGAGCTTCTTTTGACGGCTGTAGCGCAACAGGCGGCTTATTCATAAAGTCATAAGCGAATTCATTTAACTCCTCATCCAAGTTGAAGTTACAGTCGGCGTATTGAGTCATCGGCGGTTTCCAGCAGTGAACGGTGTCGCCCGCCCCGCAATGATGACCCGCCCCATGGGAATAACCCACCTCGTGATGATAATATGTTAACTAGTGCTCATACGATTGTGGACCAGGCTCGAGCTCGTCGTGAGGCGGAAGTGGTGGTTTAGTTGGGAGCTTATCAGCAGCTTCTAGTAAACCCTTCGGCCTAAGTTGAAGCTGGGACGACATCCAGGACAGTTGGTGTGCCATGTTTAGTATCGGTTCTGCGTAATGAATGTCTGCCCAAGGACTTTAAGGGCCCTCGTAAGGAGCCTAATTATACAGCTGATCTTCCCCCTAAGGCTTGGATTGAGAGCTATGAATTGGCCACGGAGATGCTGGATGTTAATGATGATGTATGTGCCAAGAACTTTAATATGATGCTCGACGGGCTGGCTCGAACCTGGTTAAAAGGATTGCTTGCCAATTCCATCAATTCATGGCCTGAGTTGAAAGCACGGTTCATTCGGAATTTTAATGGAACATGTAAGCAGCCTCTGACGATTATCGATCTGGATAACTGTGTGCAACGGGAGGTTGAGTCAGCCCACCATTGGGTCCACCGGGTCTTAGCTATTATCCACTCATTAGATAGCATCGCGACAGGTTCAGCGGTCCTGGTCTTGGAGAAGAATTGTCATTTTACCCCTCTCAAATAGAAGCTTGGGCGGCTCATTGTAATGACATGGGGGAGCTCATGGCAGCTCTCATTAAATATGCCGACTTTGACAGCACCAAGGACCTTGGATCTGATGAAGAGAAATCAAACAAAGGCAAAAGGAGTGGCAATGGTAAGGGTCAACAGCAGAATGTGGTAGTAGGCAATGGAAATAACCAAGGCAATGGTGGTAAGTGAAGACACCCGGATGGCGGGTCAGATCTCGTAGCTAATACCAACACCGGGTCTAAACACCATCGCCACAATGGTAATAATAAGCCGTCCTTTGGAGGGAAAAACTTCAATATTGAAGCAATGATGAATGAACCTTTCCCAAAACACAGTTTGCCTGATAAACCGGCCACTCATGCTTGGAAGGATTGCTTTATCATGCGAGAATATAAAAATTATAGCTTTACTCAGAATGACGGTGATAATAATGGTCTGCCTGGCGGGTCAGGATCTGGTCCCCAAGGATCTGGCTTTGGTGGTGGTGGCTCAAATTCTGGTTATCAAGGCCAAGGTAATCATGGAGGGTACAATCAGCAATCTGGTCAGAACAACCAGCAGCAGGGGAACCAGTTAGGGTATCAGAGTAACCCGAAGCAGCTTAATGGAGGTCAATATCATGTTTTACCATGAGTCTCTGCAAGCGTGATCAGAAGGTTCATAAGCATGCATCAATACTATTGAGGCGGAAGTACCCCAATATTTGAGATGGTCAGAATATCCAATCACACAGAGTTGGAAAGATCACCCGCCCCGGGTTGATAATCTAGGTCAGCTGGCATTGGTGGTGGCCCCTCAAGTGGGTGGTTACAAGTTCACTAAGGTGCTTGTGGATGGTGGCTGCAGTATCACCATTCTGTATTATGACACTTTCGCCGGATGAACTTAACTAACAAAGATCTTAAGACGTCTTCCGCAGTTTTCCATTGGTTGGTGCCTGGTAAGTCGGCATATCCTGTTGGAAAGATTGCTCTGGAAGTCGCCTTTGGCAATGACTATGATTACAGAGCAGAGACATTATGGTTTGAGGTGGTTAAAATCAGAAGTATGTATCATGCCTTGTTTGGGTGGCCGGCTTATGCCAAGTCTATGGCTCAGCCTTGTTATGTTTACTTACAGCTTAAGATGCCAGGGCGTAAGGGCACAATCACGATCCATGGTGATCAGAAAATCGCTTTGGAATGCGAGGAAGGAGATGCGGCCTATGCAGAGTCGGCTTGTGCTACTGAAGAGCTGAAGTTTAATAAGGATAATGTTGACCCAGTGGATATGCCCCCTCTAAAGAAGTCCAATACTGAAAAAGGATCCTATGTTGAAGTTTCAAGCTGATGATAGGTTGATTTTGTTCCTGGCGACTCATCTCAGCAGTTCACAATGGGGGCTAATATGGATCCTAAATAGGGAAGCACGCTCATCGAGTTCATCCGTGAGAATCGGGACATCTTTGCATGGAAACCTTCTGACATGCCGGATGTTCCGAGAGAATTCGTTGAGCACACTCTTAATGGGGATATATATTTAAGCCAGTCAAGCAGTTTCTTCGTCGATTCCATGAAGAGAAACACAAAGCTATTGGAGAAGAGGTGGCCTGGCTCTTAGCGGCTGGGTTTATCATTGATGTTTTTCATACTGAGTGGTTGGCTAACCCGGTGCTTGTGCTCAAGAAGAACAACACTTGGCGTATGTGTGTTGATTACACAAATCTTAACAAGGCTTGTCCAGCTGATCCATTTTCTCTCCCTCGTATCAACCAGATTATTGATGCCACGATGGGTTGTGTGAGTTTATGCTTCCTGGTTATCATCAGATCAAGATGGCAGTCAAAGACAAAGGAAGAACGTCTTTCATCACACCTTTTGGAGCTTTCTGCTATGTTTCTATGCCTTTTGGGCTTAAGAGTGCCCAGGCAACTTACCAGCATTGTGTTCAAAATTGTCTTCATAGTCAAATTGATGTAATGTTCATGCTTATGTGGATGATATTGTGGTCAAGTCAAGGAAGAAGGAGACTCTCCTGGATGATCTGAAAGAAACTTTTGATAATCTCCGGGTCTACAAGATGATGCTTAACCCAGCAAAATGTTTCTCTGGGTACCTGTAGGTAAACCGTTGGGATTTTTGGTCTCAAAAAGGGGCATTGAAGCTAACCCGGAGAAGATCAAGGCCATCACCTCCCTTGCTAAGCCGTCGTGTGATGTCTACTATGCAACTTTATTCCTGTAGACATGTGTTGGGCCTCCAAGCGCAGAGTTTTGTAGGATAGTAGCAATTTTCCCTCAAGTGGATGACCTAATGTTTATCAATCCGTGGGAGGTGTAGGATGAAGATAGTCTCTCTCAAGCAACCATGCAATCAAATATAAGAAATCTCTTGTGTCCCCAACACATCCAATACAATGACAAATTGTATAGGTGCACTAGTTCGGCGAAGAGATGGTGATAAAAGTGTAGTATGGATAGTAGATATGAGTTTTTGTAGTGCGAACAATAAAAAACAGCAAGGTAGTAAATAGCAAAACGGAGCACAAACGATATTGCAATGATGGAAAATAAGGCCTAGGGTGCATACTTTCACTAGTGCAATCTCTCAACAATGCTAACATAGTTGGATCATATGATTATCCCTCAAAGTGCAATAAAGAATCATTCCCGAGTTCCTATTAGCGGAGAACAAAAGATAGAAAATGTTTGTAGGGTACGAAACCACCTCAAAGCTATTCTTTCCGATCAATCTATCAGTTCGTACTAAAATAACAACAAGCTAATCTTTCCGATCGATCTAATCAAGAGTTCGTACTAAAATAACACCATATGATGCATATAAACCAACTCTAATGTCACCTAGATACCCCCAATGTCACTGCGAGTACCCATGAGTTAATTATACGACATGTATCAAACAATTTCAGATTCATAATACTCAATCCACACAAAGAACTACAAGGAGACCCCAAAGTTTCTATCGGAGAAAAGATAATAAAAACATGCATCAACCCCTATGCATAGATTACCCCAAAGTCACCTCAGGAATCCGCAAGTTGAGTGCCATAACATATATCAAGGGAATCAAAATAATACCCAATTGTCATCACGGGTATTCATATGCAAGACATATATCATGTGTTCTCAGATCTGAAGATTCAATCCGACAAGACAAAACATCAAAGGGTAAAGACTCAATTCATCACAACAAGTGTAGAGAGGGGAGAAACATCATCTGATCCATCTATGTTAACAAAGCCCATGATACATCAAGATCATGGCATCTCAAGATTGCACAGAAGAGAGAGAGATTAAACACATAGCTACTGGTACGAACCCTCAGCCCCGAGGTTGGACTACTCCCTCCTCATTATGGTGGCCGCCGAGATGATGAAGATGGCCACCGGAGATGATTCCCCTCTCCTGCAGGGTGCCGGACGGGGTCCTAATTGGTTTTTGGTGGCTATAGAGGCTTGCAGCGACGGAACTTCTGATCTAGGGTCTCCCCGAGGCTTTTCAGAATATTTGGGAATTTATAGGGCGAAGAAGGGCTACGGGAGGCCACCGAGGTGGGCATAACCCACCAGGGCGCCCTGGTGGGTTGTGCCCCCCTTGGGGCACCCCCCAGGTGCTGCTCTAGCCCAATGGTTCTCTTCTGGTCCATAAAAAATCCACAAGAAGTTTTGCGATGTTTGGAGAATTTTCATTTCTGCACAAAAAACAACACCACGGTAGTTCTGCTGAAAATAGCTTCAGTCCGGGTTAGTTCCTCTGCAAATCATACCAGAACCACATAAAATTATTGTAAATATGGCATGAATACTTCATAAATTATAGATACGTTGGAGAAGTATCAGCATCCCCAAGCTTAATTCCTACTCATCCTCGAGTAGGTAAATGATAAAAGAAATAATTTATGAAGTGTGAATGCTAGCAAAGTGCACAAGTTTGATCAATGACAATTTCAATCACTTTTCCTAGCATCGTAACAACAATTTTTTCTTATAAAACTTCTCATGTTATAGTAGCAACCAATTCAGAAGTTAAGGTTTACACAATGAATTCTCTTAAAACTCAACAACCTATGTTCTCAGTCACCAAGCAATTGCAATTCAACTTATTCAACAGAGTCTAAGTAAGAGCTCCACATACTCAACCATCGTATAGTCTTCTATGATTGCAAACACTCACCACGTACACACGAGCAAAACGTTTCAACTAGACACATATAAAGATAGGGGCTTATAATTTCGCCTCCCAACGTATTCACCACAAGGGTGATGTTAACAATAATAACTGATGCTACCCATATCCAACTGGATATATGTGCCTAGATCTTTCCTCACCACATGATTCTTGCCAAAGGAGAAAAATAAGAAGGAATAGAGAGAAAAACTTTGACTCTTGCATGAAAGTAAATACATAAAAGTAAAAGATAGGCCCTTCGCAGAGGGAAGCACAGAGTTGCCATGCGCTTATTTGTTTGTATGCTCAACCCCTTAGTGCAAAAGAACATCATGTTATATTGCCCCTTATGGTAGCAACTTTTATTATGCATCACAATCACAAAAGTTCGTACAACGCTCAATTTTCTCTTACACTAAATGATCTAACACTTTTAGAAGCAATTTTTATTGCCTTATTGCACCGATGACAACTTACTTGAAGGATCTTGCTCAATCCTTAGGTAGGTATGTTGGACTCTCAAAACAATATTTGAGTTTAAGGATTTTTGAATGCACAAGTAGTATCTCTACTTGGTGCGGAATTGTTGGCTATTAAAGATAGGGGGCAAGCACCACATGTTGAAGGATCTATGACAGTATAACTTCTATGTGAATATGAACAAACATAAATCATTACGTTGTCTTCCTTGTCCAATGTCAACAATTTTCACATATAATATTTTGATGGGGGCTCACAATCACAAAAGATTTCCAAGATAGTGTATTTGCATGTGAAAGTTCTCTTCCTTATACTAATTATTTGTGAATTACTTGTATGACCAATATTGTGATTGTCAAGCTTCAAAAGCTTTCACTTTCTAAACCCAATGTGAAGCCACTACTAGGCATGATATGAACACGTAATTTCAACTTCATGATATTAAATTCATTCAACAATTTACTCATAGGATATAAGTGAAGCACGAGAGTAAATGACAAACTACTCTAAAAAAGATATAAGTTAAGATCAAGCAAGTAGTTATGTAATTGGGTAGCTATTTGAGGATGCTCTCTTATTTAAAAACTTTCAAACCTAAGTATTTTATTAAAACAACAAGAAAAATAAAATAAAATTACATTCCAAGCATAGCACAACTCATGTGAAGAAGCAAAAATTTAGGCTAAACCGGTACTAACCAATAATTGTTGAAGAAAAAAGGTGGGATGCCTATCGGGGCATCCCCAAGCTTAGATGCTTGAGAATTCTTGGAATATTAGATTGGGATGCCTTGGGCATACCCAAGCTTGAGCTTTTGTGTCTCCTTAATTCCTCTCATATCACGGTTTCCCTAAATCTCAAAAACTTCATCCACACAAAACTCAACAAGAACTCGTGAGATAAGTTAGTATAAATCAATGCAAAACCTTACCATTTTCTACTGTAGCAAATTACTAAAATTATTATTCAACATTGCATACTAAATGCCTCTACATATTTAATACTCATATCCTCAAATAGGATCATTAAACAAGCAAACATATGCAAACAATGCAAACATAACAACAATCTGCCAAAACAGTACAGTCTGTAAAGAATGCAATATTCATCATACTTACCTAACTCCAAAAATTTTGAAAAAATTACCACACTTTAGAAAATTTATCAGATCTTATTTTTCGAAAAGTTTCAGCATTTTATCACATTATTACTTTTCTAGGGAATTTTTGCAACAGCGATAAACTTTATGTTTTGAAACAGCAACATGTATACTTGCAAAATAAGCATGGCAAAGGCTATCATTGCCACTTTTATTGAAATAAAAGATGCGAAATATTATTCTAAATAACAGCAAGAAAATCCTAACAAAATAACTCCAAGAAAAACACATATCATGTGACGAACAAAAACATAGCTCCAACTGAGGTTACCGATAATGTTGGAGACGAAAGAGGGGATGCCTTCTGGGGCATCCCCAAGCTTAGCTGCTTGGATCTTCCTTGAATATTACCTTGGGGTGACTTGGTCATCCCCAAGCTTAGGATCTTGTCACTCCTTATTCTCCTCATATCAACATCTCATCCAAAACTTGAATACTTCAATCACACAAAACTTAACGAAACCTTGTGAGATAGGTTAGTATGATAAAGAGCAAACCATTTCACTTTGGTACTGTCAAAGACAAGATTCATAATTGTTTTCACACAATTCCTAATGTATCATATCATTTCCACAATTTATATTTGAGCAATATAAGCCAAAGAAACAAGGAAAGAAGCAAACTATGCATTGAAAACAGAATATGTCTTCACCTCAGAGGGATTGTGATGGGTTTTGATCTATCTTCTCTTATCTCACCTGTGGAGGGCCTTGACTTGCTCATCAAACCTTTTGAAAAGGAGGAAATGGATAATGTGGTTAAACACATGCCTGTGGATAAAGCCCTAGGGCCTGGTGGTTTTAATGGTCTGTTCTTTAAAAATGTTGGCATATAATTTCACATGACTTCTATGATTTAGCTCAGGCCTTCCATGAGGGTACAGCTGTTTTGGAGAATATCAATGGTTCTTTCATCACCCTGGTGCCCAAAAAGCTCACACCTGAGGAAGTGGGTGATTATAGGCCTATTTCTCTTACTGGTATGGGTCTGAAATTTCTATCTAAGATGGCTGCAAACAGGTTTCAGGAGGTGATAATGCAGTGTATTTATAAGAACCAATATGGTTTTATAAAGAGCAGAACAATCTAGGATTGTATAGGTTGGACTTTTGGATACCTGCACCATTGCCATCAATCTAAGAGGCCAATTGTAATTCTTAAACTTGACTTTGAGAAGGCTTTTGATTCTTTGGAGCATGAAGCCATATTTCAAATTTTGAGGCATAAAGGTTTAAATGAGAAATGGATTCTTTGGATGAAACAACTTCTGGCCACTGGTACATCTTCTGTTCTTCTCAATGGAGTCCCTGGGAGGAAATTTGTTTGCAAAAAGGGAGTTAGGTAGGGTGACCCTGTCTCTCCTCTTTTATTTGTTATAGCTGCTGATCTCTTGCAAACAGTTATCAATGACATGTTCAGAAGAGGAATTCTTCACCTTCCTATACCATGCCATGATCAGGATTATCCAGTGATCCAATATGCTGATGATACCTTGATCATCCTCCCTGCAGACAGGGCTCGTCTTCTGGCTTTGAAAGATATGCTACAAGTGTTTTCTTAGTCCACTGGTCTTGATGTGAATTACCATAAATCATTTATCATCCCAATAAATGTTGGCCCTGCAATGATGAAGGATTTAGCTGCTAATTTCGGTTACCAAATTGGAAAGATGCCATTTACTTATCTTGGCTTGCCAGTGGGAACCACAAGGCCCAAAATGGTGGATTTTATGCCATTAGTGGATTGTATGGAAAGGAGAATGACTGCCAGCTCCTCATTTGTAAATTAAGGTGAAAGGGTGCAATTTTTGAATTCTGCTCTGTCCTCCATGCCCATTTTCTTTTTGTGTAGCTTGGCTGTTCCTGCTGGAATTCTTAAATAGTTGGAGAGAATTTAGAGGCAATGCCTTTGGAGGAAACATAGAGATGAACCAACCCCTTCTCTTGTTGCTTGGGAGCTTATATGCAGGCCAAAGAACAAGGGAGGGCTTGATATCCTTAATCTGGGAGTGCAGAATGTAGCCCTGCTCCTCAAACATGCTGGTAATTTCCTAAATAGGAAAGATATCCCCTGGGTGTCTCTAATATGGGACTCCTATTACTATGGAAGGGTGCCCCAGGGAACTTCTGATTGTGGCACTTTTTGGTGGAGAGACATTTGCAAGGTGATGCAAAGTTTCAGGGGTTGCTCTTGGGTACAAATAAATGAGGGTGACACTGCACTTTTTTGGTCTGAGAATTGGAATCTTGGTAATGAGGTTTCTAGTCTTCAGACTAGATTTCCTAGGCCTTTTTCATATGCTAAGGATCCATGGATTTCAGTTAAGGAAATTTTTAGCACCAAGGACATACACCAGCATTTTCATCTTCCTTTGTCTGCTCAGGCTTTTGATGATTTGAACATGATTCAAGCTATGATGGGCTCTCACAACAGGGCAGCTGGCACTAAAGATGTGTGGTTTTGGCAAGCCTCTTCCAAGCAGTACAGGCCCAAGATGTTTTATCCACTTTTGTGTCTGAATCTTTCAATCCTTTGACCTGTTGGATATGGAAGTCATCTTGCACTCTCGAGATTAAGGTGTTTGCCTAAATGCTCATTATGGACAGATTGAATACAAAGGATATGGTAGAAACAAGGCACTGGCACATGGAGGATGGAGTTCATTGTAGGCTCTCTCCCTTGCAGACAAGAGAAACCAGGGACCATCTATTCTTTAACTGCAACTTCAGTATTAGAGTATGTAATTATTTGCAGATTGATTGGTCTGCTAGTAACTCAATGTCTGACTTGGTTATTAAGGCAAGGAGAAGTTTTGATAAGCCTTTTTTCACTGAAGTGGTGTTCACTGCCTGTTGGAACATTTGGATCATCAGAAATGCCAAAGTTTTCAGAAGTGAGAGAGCAAGTTTTAATAAATGGAGAGGTGCTTTTAGGCATGATATTACTCTTCTGCAGCACAGGATCAAGTCTGCTTACAAGGATGATCTCTTGAAGGGGATTTCTTTTCTTCCCCCTTAAGGCTTTCTGTTGTAAGACAACTTTTTTGCTTTTTGATTACCCCTTGTAACCCTCCTGTTGTAAGCGTTGTTTTGCCTTAATAAAGTTTTGATATGCTATGGGGGTTTGCCCCACAGTTTCTAGTAAAAAAAACAGAATATGTCAAAAATAGAACAGTCTGTAGTAATATGTACTCAAACCATACTTCTGCTACACAAAAAATTATGAAAAAATTAGGACCACGTGAGAAATTTGTATATTAATCTTCTGCAAAAAGAATCAACTCAAAATCACTCTTCTGTTGAAAATGAGAGTTATTTTCGTGAGCGCAAAAGTTTCTGTTTTTCAGCAAGATCAAATCAACTATCACCCAACATGATCCCAAAGGCTTTACTTGGCACTTTATTGAGACAAAAACAATAAAACATAATTACTACAGTAGCATAATCATGTGAACACACAAAAATAGTAGATAAAGGTGTTGGGTTGTCTCCCAACAACCGCTTTTCTTTAATGCCTTTTAGTTAGGCATGATGAGTTCAATGATGGTCGCATAAAAGATAAAGATTGAAACATAACAAGAGCATCATGAATCACTTGACAAGAACATTTAAGTCTAACCCACTTCCTATACATAGGGATTTTGTGAGCAAACAATTTATGGGAACAAGAATCAACTAGCATAGGAAGGCAAAACAAGCAAAACTTCAATATTTTTGACACATAGAGAGAAAACTTGATATTATTGCAATTCCTACAAGCATAAGTTCCTCCCTCATAATAATTTTCAGTAGCATCATGAATGAATTCAACAATATATCCATCACATAAAGCATTCTTTTCATGACACAAAAGCATAGAAAACTTATTATTCTCCATATAAGCAAATTTCTTCTCATCAATAGTAGTGGGAGCAAACTCAACAAAATAACTATCATGAGATTAAAAATTAAAATCATGATGACAAGTTTTATGATTATAATTATTCTTTATAGCAAACATGTCATCGCCATAATCATCATAGTTAACAACTTTGTTCCAATAATCAATTGAAATCTCTTTCGAAATAGTGGATTCATCACTAAATAAAGTCATGACCTCTCCAAATCCGCTTTCATCATTGTGATAAGATTCAACACCCTCCAAAATAGTGGGATCTTTACCTAGAGATGACACTCTTACAAACCCATATTCATCATTGTAATCATCATAAATAGGAGGCATGCTACCATTATAACAAATTTGCACATCAAAACTTGGGGGAATAAAAATATCATCTTCATCAAACATAGCATCCCTAAGCTTATGGCTTTGCATATCATTAGCATCATGGATATTCAAAGAATTCATACCAACAACATTGAAATCTGCTCATCATTCAAATATTTTTTGTCAAACATTTTATAGAATTCTTCTTCTATCAATTGAGCACAATTTCCCTTTCCATCATTTTCAAGAAAGATATTATAAAGATGATCAATAATATGATGCACCCTCAATTCCATTTTCTTTATATAGTTTTCTTTTATAAGCCAAACTAGTGATAAAACAAGAAACTAAAAGATTCAATTGCAAGATCTAAAGATATACCTTCATGCACTCACCTCCCCAGCAACGGCGCCAGAAAAGAGCTTCGTTGACGGGATGTGAGTGTTGCTTCCTAACCTCCCCGGCAATGGCGCCAGAAAAGAGCTTCGTTGACGGGATGTGAGTGCCTCTTACCTAACCTCCCCGGCAACGGTGCTAGAAAAGAGCTTGATGTCTACTACACAACTTTATTCTTGTAGAAACGTGTTGGGCCTCCAAGCGCGGAGTTTTGTAGGACAGTAGCAATTTTCCCTCAAGTGAATGACCTAAGGTTTATCAATTCGTGGGAGGCGTAGGATGAAGATAGTCTCTCTCAAGCAACCCTGCAATCAAATACAAGAAATCTTTTGTGTCCCCAACACACCCAATACAATAAAAAAATTGTATAGGTGCACTAGGTTGGTGAAGAGATGGTGATAAAAGTGTAGTATGAAGAGTAAATATGAGTTTTTGTACTGCGAACAATAAAAATAGCAAGGTAGTAAATAGCAAAACGGAGCACAAATGGTATTGCAATGATGAAAATGAGGCCTAGAGTGCATACTTTCACTAGTGCAATCTCTCAACAATGCTAACATAGTTGGATCATATGATTATCCCTCAAAGTGCAATAAAGAATCACTCCCGAGTTACTATTAGCGGAGAACAAAAGATAGAAATTGTTTGTAGGGTACGAAACCACCTCAAAGCTATTCTTTTCCGGTCAATATATCCTAGAGTTCGTACTAAAATAACAGCAAGCTATTATTTCCAATCGATCTAATCAAGAGTTCATACTAAAATAACACCATATGATGCATATCAACCAACTCTAATGTCACCTAGACACCCCAATGTCACCGCGAGTACCCATGAGTTAATTATACGATATGTATCAAACAATTTCAGATTCATAATACTCAATCCACACAAAGAACTACAAGGAGACCCCAAAGTTTCTATCGGAGAAAATATAATAAAAACGTGCATCAACCCCTATGCATGGATTACCCCAAAGTCACCTCGGGAATCCGTAAGTTGAGTGCCAAAACATATATCAAGTGAATCAAAATAATACGCCATTGTCACCACGGGTATTCATATGCAAGACATATATCATGTGTTCTCAGATCTAAACATTCAATCTGACAAGACAAAACTTCAAAGGGTAAAGACTCAATTCATCACAACAAGTGTAGAGAGGGGAGAAACATCATATGATCCATCTATGTTAACAAAGCCCATGATACATCAAGATCGTGACATCTCAAGATCGCGCGTGAGAGAGAGATTAAACACATAGCTACTGGTATGAACCCTCAGCCCCGAGGGTGGACTACTCCCTCCTCATTGTGGTGGCCACCGGGATGATGAAGATGGCCACCGAAGATGATCTCCCCCTCCGGCAGGGTGTCGGAATGGGGTCCCAATTGGTTTTCGATGGCTACAAAGGCTTGCGGCGACGAAACTTTAGATCTAGGGTCTTCCCGAGGGTTTTCGAAATATTTGGGAATTTATATGGCGAAAAAGGGGTACGGGAGGCCACCGAGGTGGGCACAACCTACCAGGGCGCGCTTGGGGGCCCAGACGCACCCTGGTGGGTTGCGCCCCCCTCGGGGCACCCCCTAGGTGCTGCTCTGGCCCAATGGTTCTCTTCCGGTCCATAAAAAATCCACAAAAAGTTTTGCGGTGTTTGGAGAACTTTCATTTCTGCACAAAAAACAACACCACGGTAGTTCTGCTAAAAACAGCGTCAGTCTGGGTTAGTTCCATGCAAATCATACCAAAACCATATAAAATTATTGAAAACATGACATGAATACTTCATAAATTATAGATACGTTGGAGACGTATCAGCATGTGTCAATGATGTCTAGCGTCTGTCATGTCGTTTTATAAGTTGCCTGGGAGAGAAGGCAATCCCTTTGTATCAGATGATGAAGAAGGCGGATCACTTTGTCTGGAGTGATGCTGCTAATGAGGCATTTGAAGCACTCAAGAAACAGCTAGCTGAGCCGCTCGTCCTTGCTGCCCCCATTGAGAAAGAGCCTTTGCTCCTGTATGTGGTGGCTAATAGCAAGGCTATCAGTGTGGCGATAATTGTGGAACACAAAGAGGCGGGTAAGGAATATCTTGTTTAGCGGTCGGCTTATTATATCAGTGAGGTGTTGATTGAGTCCAAGCAATGATATCCGCATTAGCAGAAATTGGTGTATGGGGTGTTCATGGCAAGCCGCAAGCTGAAGCAATACTTTCTTGGTCATCCTATTACTGTGGCCAGTTCTGCTCCTTTAGGGGATATTATTCAGAACAGAGGCTATAGGCCGGGTTGCTAAGTGGCAATTGAATTTGGGCCTCATGGTTTGAAGTATGTGCCAAGGACAACCATCAAATCTCAGGCTTTGTTGGATTTCATAAATGACTGGACCGAGTTGCACACACCTGAGGAGAAGCCAGAATGTTAAAGATTGAATGAATTATTATATATAATGCACAATGTTAAAGTTCCTAACAACTTGCAATCACTCTGTTATCATACATTCTGGGAAACTGACCTAAAATACATTGTAATTATCAATGTCAATAAAACTGAAAAAGAAGAAGAGATGTTGTACCTGCTGCCTCCCGCACGAGGAAGCTTGCGCCGGCCGTGAGGTGCACTTCTTGTCATCAATGGTGGTCGACCCGCCGCCAACTCCTGGGATGGCTCAGATTCAGGCTACTGTGTCGCAAAGCTAGAGCTGCCTAGCCAGGTATCGACCTTCGACAGGTCGTCGCGGCCGCCAACCACATCAAGAGGTTGGCCGCCAAACGGATCGCCGTCGGAGTTTGGATCCACAGCCGCCATTACCACTGTCGCCTAGGAATAGAGAGGACATAGCTTGGTGGAGAGTGAGAGAGAGATGGGGTACGGCCGGCTCGTCCGTTCTGAGCTGGCAGGGCTGGTTCCATTCGAGCCGGGGTGCTAATGGCCGCCAGAAGGGCGCTGTTAGCGCACGCGCCGGCCTGCCATGTGGGCCAGCCATGTCAGGAAAATGATCAAAGTGGCTAAAACGGTAATCAACACGACTTGGTAGTTTTTTGTCACAAAATTTGAAATTTTCGATAGTTATCAGTCACTTTTTTAAAAATGGTGGTTCGGTGGGACGACAACCCCTAATGTGGTAGTTTTTTTGTCAAATACTCAAGATTGCAAGAAGAACGGGAAGCCACAACATGTAAAATGTTGGTCCAGTTTAACGACCATAACTGCTCAGCCGAGCATGCATACGGTAATGGGAAGGCAGGACAATAGAGTCGAACAATCCCGGCAGGAGGAGTTTGACTATGTAAGGGTGACTCGTCTACTGAACATACAATACAAGAGATAGAATCACATGAACAGGTGACTACACGTGGCCATTGCACTGGCACATTTGATATCCACCATGACTTGAATTTCCACGCGCCTAACCTCTCCATTGCATACAGCTTGCAATTAATTCTCATACTTTACTTTTTATGTTCCTTGTTTTCTGCTCTTGCTACTTTATTTTACTCTTCAATTACTTGTCTTCCACCACCATCATAATCCCTGCAGATACCAAAAACGTTAACTCGCATAAGACAGGTGACAACTTGTGTGTGACAGAAATATTAGCATTAACACTCTCCTCCTACTCTTCGTTGGGAACGATACTATAATGGGATACTTATGCAAAGGTGTTACACTAACCTTGTGTGTCTTGCAGGTCATCGCCATGTCGGAATGTGGTGAATACTCAAGAGCACCCCTTTTTGCGCAAGTCGCTGAACCACCCAAATGTCCTATGGTCAAACCACTCTAAGTATGCGTAAAAGCACTTCCAACTAAACTCTTCGAATCTGATTGCCGGTCTACGCCCAAGGGCTATGATGGACTGGCGATAACAATGAGTGCCGACCTCGGCGTTGCCAAGTCAGTACCTCGCCGAAGATGGGCACGACGCTATGAGCGGTAGTGAGCTTTGATTTCCCAGGAGGAGGCGAGGAAGCGGGTTGACCGTTGCCGGTCGAGGGGATGTGTGCAGGGGTCGTCTCAGTTACTGGAGATCGGGGGGCCGCATCTGCCAATCGCGGAGGACGGGCAGGTCGTCGGTTGAAAGATGTGCGCGTGATCTTTTTTCTTTCTTAAAAAAAACCCTAGCTTTGTTCATGAGAAATAACCATCACATCGTTTATGATGATTGATACAATTCCACTATTTGGCTCCTCGAATCAGTCAAATGAAAGAAAATCTAGCCAATTTGGCAAGTTCGTGAGCAACTTTATTTGCTTCTCTATTACAGTGTTCGAATCTACAAATAGGAAAATCACAAGCTAAATGAAAACAATCATCAAAAGTCTCACTGCTGCCCCCGACAATCATCCTCGTTCCTTCATGGTATCAATCACCTCCATGTTATCTGAGTTAATAATAATGCGGTTGCATCTTGTCCTTTGCGCCAGCGGTAAACCTAATTTTAGGGCCAGAGCTTCAGCCATCAGTACATCTGCACACTAGTCAATCTTACCATTTCCCCAGCAATAAATCTACCTCTGTCATCTCTTAAGATGCGTGATCTGTTTGTGGGGAGAAGAAAATGTTTGGGAGGTTGAGGACAACCATCCAGCCATCCATTTTGCATCAACAACTGAGATGTTGAACTAACACTAAAAAAATTACTCCCTCTCTAAACTAATATAAGAACGTTTAGATTGCTACTTTAGTATTCTAAACGCTCTTATATTAGTTTACGGAGGAAGTAGGTACCTGAGATGTAAGCGGTTCCATATTTTTCTCTATTCATGCGTTTCTAAAATCCTGTGAATCCAAGAGGCCCTCATCCTCTGATGAAGATTTGTGGCGTGCACGGGTTGGGGCACGTGGATTTTGGACCGCACGATTGCATCAAGTTCGGAAATTGGATTGGTCTTTGCATGTGCTTTATCCCTTAGTTACCTTCGATGGGATCTACATGTACAACTTCTGGCAGCTCCATCCATTCCATCTCCTATGCCTTTTCCCACTTCCAAATTTGAATATATGATATCTTTTAAACTGAAAGTCAAATTTATATTCGTTAGCATATTCGTGTTCGTTGTGGCGAGTGCTTCAAAACAAGACCACTCTTGAATACGTTTTGACAAGTTCCAAGAACTTCACCAAGTTTCAACTAGTAAAACATGATAGTAACAAATGATAAATTCACTAAGTTTCAAAAACTAAATCTTAAACCCTGAGCCCAAAACACTAAGCCCTAAACCCTAAAAGCACATGAAACTTGATGAAAGTTCATAAAAACTTAACATTACATCTATCAAGTTTTAGTATTTAAAACTTAGTAAAATTTTAAAAGTTGTCAAAATGTATTCAAGAGTGATCATGTTTGAAATTTCTCATCACGACGAAGACAAATATCCAAAGGAAACGTAACTTCGTTGAAAAGTGCAAACTAAAATGAGTTTGTGGATCGGGAAGCAATCGTGTGGCCGGGCAGTTCACCTAGGCGCCCCTGCGAGTTTCCGCCTTATCCTCGCTAGACAGTTCCCCTAGGATAGCTCCCAAGATAGACCACCCTCGTAGCACTGCTCATTTTCCAGCCCCTGGCCTGGTATGAACGAATGAAGGTGCTACTGTCAGATCCATGACGAGATTTTGTAACAAAAAGGTCAGAGGATAAGATGGAAAAGGGGAAATGCAGTTATCTCCTTTCCTGGTCCTTGGGAGGTTCGGCGGAGCTGCTGAAACAGGGGCCCTGACGTCGATGCGGCTGCCCAACAGAACGGAGCGACCCAGCCGTTGCTGCATTCACGCAGATTCAGGGTACCCCACGCGCGCGCGTCATGGCACGATCCCCAGGATGGATAGTTTCGGCGGGAGTTCCTCCCTCTCCGCCCCCATTCCGTTCCCTCTCCTCAAGCGCCGCCCGCACGCACGCCTCAAGGTCAATGGATCACATGCATCCATTAATTTCCGCCAACATACGTACTGGCTACTGAGAGTCTACACATACAGTGCTCTGATCCAGACAGGAGACGCACAGAAACGTATACTATGCTTGAAGCATGCTACGCTGGGGATTGGATAAGAGCCGTGCAGTTATCCTGCAAGGAAACTAACACATGCATGTGCCATGCAGTCACCGTCCGTCACATTTCTCTAGTTTGCTTCTGGCTCACGGAACGGAACGCATCTCGTACGTGGCAACGATCAGCATTCCACGAACTAGAGTACGTAGACGTGCGCCGTGACCGGAAGGCAACCGGCCGGCCGGGACCAGAACGCCGGCCGCCGCCGGAACCTCATCCGGCCGGTCGCTTAACCGAGACATTTACTACTACGTACCATCGAGCTTGCTTGATTGCCGCTGCACCATACGTGCGGCCGATCGAGCTGCGACTAGATGGGTGGATTACTAATTCGGGAGTGTAAGCAAGAGTGTGCGTCGACGGAGCCCGTTGCCGCCGCCGGCACTCCACCCGCGCGCGCCGACGTACGGTCGCAGCCACGGCCACTAGCTAAGCTAGCTAGCTCGGGCGTGAAACGGGCTCGTGGTGTGGCGGCGGGCGGGCGGGCGTGCGTGCCTGCCTGATGTACTACCGTGCACGTTAACTCGCGCACCCGTCAGCAACCGTCGCCCCGCAACTTGCAGCAGCCAGCCGTAGATTCTGCTGTACTAGTTTGTTAACCAGTAACCGCCATAAACCGGGCACGAAAGTTTCTCTGCCTAACGTCGGAAAAACGGGAGGGGCCAAAATCCCTTGCACCGCCGGCATGATGGGCTACTCATTTTATGTGCCGTTTTCCCCCCTGGGGATGTGCATGGAACGGGAGGGGCTAATTAAGGACCTAATAATAGTCAATCTAATAGCGCACAAATTTTTTGAGGAAAAACTTCGCATAATTATCAATGCCTGTCATATTTATCTTGCACCAAGATACAACTATGTCGATATACAAGGAGCAAACGTATATGTGGCCTATGTGATGTATTTTTCTCTGTCTAGTTATAATATCCAAATACCAAATACGCTCAGTGTGTTATCCACAGAAAGAAAAAAGAGTTGTTTCAAAGAAAAAACTTGCTCTTCTTCCATAAAAAATTCTTCTAAAAATGCCGAACCCAATCGTTGCATAAAAGTTCGTACCTTGCTTTTATGTTTACGAGCTAAAGTTCTCGCCAAGATACAACTATATCGATATACAAGGAGCAAACGTATATGTGGCCTATGTGATGTATTTTTCTCTGTCTGGTTTATCGGTCTCCTTCATGTTTTGTGGCTAAATTTGATCAGAATTTCGACTAACAAAATATGAGTTATATGCCTAAAAGTACGAGGCCGCTTGTGGCCTTAGATTTGCTAGTAATAACTGTTAATGATGCTCGTCTTAACTCGTCTATGTCTGGTATTTAGAGATTTTTAGTAGTTGGTTAGGGCGGGTCTGATCTGGACCTGGATTCGTGGTGGTTTCGTTAATGAAATATGAGAA
>NC_041387.1:536826000-536828684 GCF_002162155.2 Triticum dicoccoides | reverse complement strand
CATGACATCTAATAACTCATAATTAGTCAATTTTGGGTCAAAGGCTAATGTAAAATTTGATGGGAACTTATGGAGAAGATGAGGAGACCATTTGATGTCAGTCGAGAAGGACATGAAATAGAGTGGGGATAAGCTCTTGAAGAAGCAAACTTATTGCCCCATCCTTGCCACTACGAAAACCTCTAAGATTTAGGTCCATCATCCGTCTTTCTACAAGCAAGGCATCATGTGCGCCTTATTATTTTTTTGCCTTGACGCGAGGAAGAGGTTTGTGGCTTGTATTTCGGTTGAGCCCCTTTGAGCCAAGCAGATGAACAAAAGGAGGCCATGCGACCTAATATTTTAGGGTGGCGCTTGTCCGGCATCGTCGACTCATTCAATAGCCATTGAAATTTATCAGTTCTTGTGAATTTGTCCGGGTTAAGGTGCCCAGCCCGCCAAGGTATTATTTTTTTTAGAATCACCAGGGGAGGAGTTCCTCCACCTGAATATATTACTCAAAGTGGCCAAAATGCCAAAGGAGTGATCCAGTTTATAAGGAAAACCGGATCAAAAACCTGAACAAATTGACCCATTTATAAGAAAAACCAGGCCGAAAACCGTACAAGACACGACCAACCTAGTAGGCATAAGACCATCACCACGAGAGACGCAAGTAGATGTGGGGTGTCGTCGGGAGATCACAATACCAGGACTTTGCAAACAGCCGAACGAATCGGCGAGCATACCAGCCCCCATGGCACAACTCAGGAGCATCCACAATCAACGAGTGTCATCCTAGACACGAACCTTGACTGGGGCTCCGCCAAGGTATTGTGAGGTTTGCACATCATAAAAACAAGTATAATAAGAGGCTTATAGCTCGCTTAACAAAAATTTCCTATGTGGAGGAGAGAAACAACAACAAAAAATGAAAAGGCATGGGCTCTTATGCAAGAGTCCACCTCTACAAGTGCCGCAAACCAACCAGAACAAATATAAAAAGAAAGAGAGAAATTGGAAAAATAGATGTGTAATGAGTCGACGTTAATAATGGTTTTCTATGACGTGTCAACAACAAATAATCATCCGCTGATTATATAATTATCAGTCATGCTCTAAGTGACACCTCTTGCTAGGGCGGTGGAGTTACGGGGACGCATGTTGGAAACTTAATGCGAGCCGTGGATCAATTATCTCTGGGCTCTGGTGCGGTGCCACGCGTGTATGAGCGCATGCGCCCGCTTTCTAATCGGAAAACCATTGCTGATCAGGCACTATTTTCCACCTCTATGTTAGGACGATACAAAAAGGATTAAGCAGCAAAGGCGATGCTCTCCAAATCAGACGTTCTGACTTAACCAGAACCGGTCGCACGGACGACCGGCGAGCTAGAGCCAGATCGATCAATGGAGGCACCACGCACATACGAGTACGTACGAGCCAGGTCAAAAGCGACCAAACGAGTTAGGATTAGTGCGTAGGGCGCCACACACACACACACACAGTGAGTTAATGCTTCCAGGGAACCATAGCAAATTAGTTTATCACCACCGCGGCACGCACGCCCCGGCCGGCCGGCCCACGCACGGCGAGCTAGCCAGGGTCCTAGTCCCTTTCCGTTTGAACATAAAGTAGTAGACGGAGCAAGGACGATCGACGCGGGAACATGTGTGCTACGCCCTCTCTAGCCTAGCTCTAACAAGAAGTAAACCCCCTCCCTCGGCCGCGCGCCTATATAAGCAGCTAGGGTGCCCACACACCGAGGCCACGGCATGCATGCAACGGCAACGGTGCAACTGCAACAGACACTCAGCTTAGCCGCCGGAGCCACCGTTATAAATATCTCTCCTCCTCGCTCATCCTCCTCAAACCATCTTGGCCTTCGTCGATCGGTGGAGAGATGAGAGCGTCGATGGGGAGATCGCCGTCCTCGTCCGTGCTCTTCTTGGTGTGGGCTGCTGCTGCCCTGCTGCTGAATGGTAACTTGAGCTGGCCTTTGATCTTATGGCCGGTTAATTATCTCGAGCCTTTGATCTTACTGGCCAATCGCCTTGATTAACCACCCTTCCTCCTCCACGCAGCTGCTCTCACGGTGCAGTCGGTTCCTTACGACTACTCGTCGAGCTCCGAGGTACGTACGACTACGTACGTACGTGTATGTACACGTATGGTCACGTGCATGCAGCATATATTTCTGGCCGGGTTTTCTGTTGTGTTGCGTCAGCTTGATGCCTTCCGCAGCTCATGATCGATCGATGTCGTTAGTCACAAGCTACGGGCAGTGACACGTGTGCGCTAGCCCCATCCGTGTGTGCACTGGCCATCGATCAGCACGGGGGACGATCTTGTTGCCTCGTGGGATCGATCTTTGCCGGCTGGCCGGCCGGAGTCCACTGATCCGGCCACTAGCGGGCGACGATCGAGACATGTGCATATTGCGTGCATGCGTTGGTACCTAGCTTAACTAGGTCTCGCGCGCACACACACGTCTAGCTAGCTAGTGATCGGTGATGCCAGCTTAGAAAGGTCGTGACTAATGACTCCGCCCCATCATTGATCGCTACTTTTTCTTCTTCTCCTCTTCCTCCTCCCATTTACTAATGTTCATCGGGCCATGTTGCTCAAACGGGTGATCAGATGAGAGCACTGCACCGGTGTGCATTGTGGAAACGAACCAAACTCATCCGCAAAAAAAAAAAAAA
>NC_041387.1:536808998-536825575 GCF_002162155.2 Triticum dicoccoides | reverse complement strand
GAAACGAACCAAACAAATATCTAGGAAGTTAGAAATCGGAGTTAAAGCCGTGTGGAACGCCAAGAGGTCGATCGAGATGGCCGAAAGCCTCTACAGAGTCTCGCCGAATTCATCGGCGCACCAATCGCGCGCCACAGACAAACAGAGCTCCATCGGTCCGGCGTGCCGAACCCGCACCACACGCCGGGTCGTTTTGACCTTTGCTACGTTTATTCCAGCACGCCGGTCCGTTTCCAGCCTAACATTCAGTACATTTCCATGTACCTTGGTGGCTCTGGTGCCGTGGTGCGGTAGCAGCGTCCGTCAACAGGCCTCTCTCTACCTAAACTCTAATGTGGGTGACAGGAATTCCAGCTCCAACAACTAAAAAACTGCACAGATCACACGCAGTAGCACCATGCATGTTGGCAAGTTGCTGACTTGTTCACAAGTGCACTCACTATGAATGATCATGGGGTCATTTGTGAACGCAACTTTGGGTGTGATCAGAGTTGAGTTGGGATGATACACGGTGATGGCCATGCTTTTCGGCCAAGGCCAAGCAGGGGAGGGCGTGTGTACCCCAGTGTCCGCCACACACCGCGGCTGCATGCACGCCCTCGTCCCACTCACTTTTCCACTGCACCCAACCCAAGAAATGCTAATCATATGCGCTTACTCGGGCACTTAGCTAGCTTTTGGTTTAACTTTTGCCGGTTGGTTGGTGAAGACAGTGTCATTAGCCCTCCTTCTGCATGTGTGAAATGTTCCATGCCAAGAGCTCGACCAAAGTCAAGTGCGCCCAAACAAAGGGCCCAAAGAAATCACTAAGTAACTTATTTTACCTTTTGTTTAAGTCTCATGTTAGGCGCTGTTAGATATGCGATCACTTGGACTTTTTCAGACAGTCAAACAATATTCTTCTAGGTCACTAGCGCCCGTGGTCAAGTAGTCGCATGGAAGACGAAACTCGTAGGCAGCCAGGCAGCCAGTGATAACTTACCAAACAAAAGCAACGGTCCGTAAAATAATATGGCATGCGCGTGCTTGTCTGAACACTCTGAATCCTCACGGTTTGGCGACGGTTACTATCAGCTGCAGTAGTTCTGAACGGTAACGACCTTTTAGTGACTTTCACCGAGACGTTGACATGTTCGGTTGATAGTTTTGTCAGTTACTACTACTAGTGCTTTCTGCCCATTTTCTAATCTGCATTTCCGCACACTTTGACTTCATTTGTTACTGTTGGTAACTTTTTATTGAGCTGACCTATGTATGATGGCGTGAATGCGCAGTGCTTGGCTGAGCCGCTGGAGGCTCACTACGGCGGCGGCGTGATCGTGAACTCGGACTTCAGCGCCGGCCTCCAGGGCTGGTCGGCCTTCGGGTACGGCAGCGTCACGGAGGGCGCGTCGCCGACGGGGAACAAGTACGCCGTGGCGGCGAACCGGACGCGGCCGTACCAGAGCGTCAGCCAGAAGGTGTACCTGCAGAACGACACGCACTACACCCTCTCAGGTCTGAATCTCACAGCCACTGCTACGTACACCTCTCTCTAACTTCAGAGTTTGTGGGGACTGTCGCTCACAAGGGCAGGACTTGTGGTTGCAGCTTGGTTGCAGGTTAGCGACCGGAGCGCCGACGTGATAGCCGTCGTGAAGACCGCCGACAACTTCATCCACGCCGGCGGGGTCGACGCCAAGTCCGGCTGCTGGTCCATCCTCAAAGGCGGTCTCACCCCCGCCGCCTCCGGCCCGGCTGAACTCTACTTCGAGGTAAACACAAACCCGCAGCG
Organism: Triticum dicoccoides; assembly: GCF_002162155.2. Classification (NCBI taxonomy): domain Eukaryota; kingdom Viridiplantae; phylum Streptophyta; class Magnoliopsida; order Poales; family Poaceae; genus Triticum; species Triticum dicoccoides. The sequence continues at coordinate 536,823,801 of NC_041387.1, read as the reverse complement.
TTTCTGTCTACACGTTCTTGGAAACAAAATGAGTACGCACGATCGTTTACATGCTCTGCTTTTGGCGCGTACAGAGCAACTCGACGGTGGCCATCTGGGTGGACAACGTGTCGCTGCAGCCCTTCTCCAAGGAGGAGTGGAGCTCCCACCGGCACGCGGCCGTGAAGAAGGCCCGGAAGAGGACGGTGCGGCTGCGCGCCAGGGACGCGGCCGGCAACCCGGTGCCGGGCGCGCGGGTGCACGTCCGGCAGGTCCGGAGCGCCTTCCCGCTGGGGTCAGCGATGAGCCACGAGATCATCACCAACGTGAAGTACCAGGAGTGGTTCGCCAAGCGGTTCACGGTGACCACCTTCGAGAACGAGATGAAGTGGTACAGCACGGAGTGGACGCAGGGGCACGAGGACTACACCGTGCCCGACGCGATGCTCCGGTTCGCGCACAGCCACGGCATCGCCGTGCGCGGGCACAACGTCTTCTGGGACGACCCCAACACGCAGCTGGGGTGGGTGAAGGCGCTGAGCGGCGACCAGCTCCGCGCGGCCACCGCCAACCGGATGAGGTCGGTCATGTCGCGGTACGCCGGCAAGGTGATCGCGTGGGACGTGGTGAACGAGAACCTGCACTTCGACTTCTTCGAGGAGAAGTTCGGGGCCGGCGCGTCGGCGGCCTTCTACCAGAAGGCGCACGGCATGGACGGCAGCGCGCTCATGTCCATGAACGACTTCAACACGCTGGAGCAGCCCGGGGACCAGAGCGGCCTCCCCAGCAAGTACCTCAACAAGCTGTCGCAGATCAAGGACGCGTTCCCCGGCAACGGCATCGGCGTCCGGATGGCCATCGGCCTCGAGGGCCACTTCGGCGCCAACCCCAGCATCCCCTACGTCCGGGCGGCGCTGGACACCCTGTCGCAGGCCGGCGTGCCCATCTGGCTCACGGAGATCGACGTGAAGCCGGGGCCGGACCAGGCGTACCACCTGGAGCAGGTGCTCAGGGAGGTGTACTCGCACCCGGCCGTGCACGGCATCGTGCTCTGGACGGCGTGGCACCCGCAGGGCTGCTACGTCATGTGCCTCACCGACGACAACTTCAACAACCTCCCCGTCGGCGACACGGTTGACAAGCTCATCGCGGAGTGGAAGACGAGCTCGCACGTCGGCGTGGCGGACGCCGACGGCCACTACGAGGCGGAGCTCTTCCACGGGGACTACCAGGTCACCGTCACCCACCCGGCGGCGGCGGCCAACTCCACCGTCGTGCAGAGCCTCAGAGTTGACAGGGAGTCGGACAACGAGTACACCATACACGTGTAGTCTAGTACTAGTATGCATAGGCGTCTAGCTAGCGCCCATGCGGTGATTTCAGAGATGCCTGCCATTGATTGTTGATTTAGAGCATTATTGTTGGGATTTCATAGGAGCCCGCCCATGAGATTGAATTCTCAGTCCTGGAGAGGCGGTTGATCATGTGTTCAATTTATAAATTATATAATGAAGAAGTTCGATTTGTTATCTTAATAATAAGTTTGCATGTCATTTCTGCCATCCTCGATACCATAGTAAATTGAAGCATATGACGCGTTTAACGCTGGTTTAGTTCATGGAGATTCACCGAAGGCTCAACAATCAGTTACTGGCCATCAAACATTAATCAACATACGTACTCCCTCCGTTCCAAAATAAATGATTCAACTTTATAATAACTTTAATACAAAGTTGAGTCATCTATTTTGAAACGGAGGGAGTAGCATCGAGCAAACAAATACACAATTAGACTCCCGGTGTATACTCTCATATAACTGAAAAAACAGTGTTACATGCCACATCATCTTGTTCTGGACCCATTTCAGCGATTGTGACACTAGCCAGCATTCATGCACGCAAAAAAAAAAAACTACAAAACCGCATTGGGGCATGACCTTTCACTCGATATGCTACCATCAACACATCTAGTCTTAAGCATTCAAGACATTTCAAACCCTTACACAAAGGTTGCCCTCCAATACTCTCAAAGCTATACATAATACAGGTGCTTAAATTGTTCAACCATAACTTTGCACTCCTTTGTCGAAAATAATAATAATAACTTTGCACTCGCTCAGCAGCAAGGCAAAGTGAATCGCCTCCAAGAATTTTCGCAAGCACCTGATGTTCCTGACGAGGCAAAAAAGGGATTCTTTTTACATAAGCGCCCATCTAAGCAAAAGGTATTGTTACATGCTCATAGTATACAAACGAAACATGAAGAGAAAAATGGAACTAAACGCCTAGTTGATGTGGGCAACCGTGAACTGCTGGGCAGACACATCTATTGAGCTTGTAAATCAACAAATGCTACTCCCTCTGTTCATATTATAAGATGTTCAAACTTTTTCCTAAATCAGATGTGCGTAGACACGTTTTAGTGTGTTTGTTCAATCATTCAATCTGTACTTAGTCCATATACCGAAATACCCAAAACATCTTATAATAGTGGACGAAGAGAGTATTATGTCCTATCTAATTACCTCCACACATGCGACTGACTTCATACTATTTTTCTCTCCTTTTATGACAACTACTCCCATAGTAACATCAACAGAAGTCTTAAGTTCAAACACAAGAACTTGTAGTGGTGCAGAAAATATGAAGATTTTGATAGGGAGGTTAGTTCTTCTCTTGTTGACTGTCTGTAGGTTAGTTGTTCCCGGTTGGTTCTAATTTAGAACATTCTTTTTATGCAAACACTATAGATGTGTTGGGGTGTTAAAGGATGGTATCAGAGCACATGTTTACATAAGACGTGACCTTAGCACATGGAGTAGGTAAAGCCATAGGAATAAAAAAACTATTTTGATCCATAAGCCGGTGAACCGCCTCGCGGTATGCTATCATCCGCGGATCTCTTGCTTCAAAGTTCTTCGTAACCTAGGGAATCACCATGCACCTCCAGCCTACGGATGCCCATGGAGATGGCCAAATGCAAACCATGGAGGATGGTCTCGTATTCGACCATGTTGTTGTCGTTGAAGAGGATCTGCAACACACAACGTATCTGGTCTAATGTAGGAGACACCGGGACGCTGCCGGTGATGGAAAAATTACCAATTTTCCGATTGATTTAATCCAGAAATAAATCATGATAATGACATGCAATATTTAATATTGTATTGATATTTAACCATGTAAGCACGTATTAAGCATACAACAGATACATCTATGTAATGAACAAGTACGACCAACATAGGAATAAACTGGTTATACCCTCTAGTTGGCCAGGTCAAAGTCACAGCGGCGGCAACATGCTCGGTAGCCTTCTTCTTTCGACACATGTCGAAGTCGGAGAGGTCAAGGGCATAGTCGAAGTAGAGAACAAAGACGAATAGCAGCGAACAGTCGCACCGGAGACGCTCCCCAAGAACCTAATCGCCCTTCTCCCGGTGCAGGATCGCAAAGGCCGGGGTTCCAGAGGCCTGCTCTCCCGTACAGTCGTGCACACGGTTAACAGGATGGGATCACTGAAAGCAGCCGCGGCGAGCAGAATGACAGTGGGTTGTGGGCGAGGAGGTAGAGAAAATGCAATATGTGTGACAACTAGAGTTGACGACGCCTCCTATATATAGGCGGTCATGGTAGGGAAACGTGGGGCTGGACCTACGCCCGAGTCGGCAACAACCCATGATCCGACGTCTCAGATTCATAGCAAGTCCAAGAATGACTCGTAATTAACTGCCTGACCGGCAAAAGTTAAGCACACGCATGACATAGGTTTGAGCTCGGCTCGGCTCATTCACGAAACAAGGCACGTGCTCGAGCGTGGCGTGGTGAGGCGGGCGGCAGAAGAGCAACGTGGGAAGCATTCCTCTTCTCAAGCTCCAATAGCATGCAGAAGAGAATCTCTTACAAAGAGGTCTCGACACTCCTTCACTCATGAGATAGGAATGAGGAGCACGGGCAAAGTTTAGCCCCACCTCATGAGTCGAGGGGTGTGAATACCCCCTTATAAGGGATATTCTTCTGCATGCTATTGGAGCTTGAGATGAGAAGTTGTTCCCGTGCACTCCTCTGCCGCCGCCCGCCTCGCCACGCCTGGCCTACACGCGCGCCGGGTTTCGTGAATGAGATAAGCCGAACTCAAACCTATGTCATGTGTGCGCTTAATTTTTGCCGGTCAGGAACGGATAATTAATTGGCAACTAATTATAAGTCACTAACGACGCGCTACAAATCCGAGACGTCTGATCGTGGGTTGTTGCCGACTCGGGTGTTGGTCCAGCCCCACGTCTTCCTACCACGACCGCCTATATATTGGAGGTGTCGATAACCCTAGCCGTCACCCAGATCGAATCGCATTTGCTCTACCTCCTCACGCTCAACCCACAATTGTTCCGTTCGCTGCTGCTGCTTTCAGCAATCATGTCCCATCAACCGCGTGCACGGTTGTACAGGAGAGCAGGCCTCTGGTACCCCGTCATTTGCGATCCTGCACCGTGAGAAGGGCAATTAGGTTTTTGGGGAGCGTCTCCGACGAGATTGATCCCTGTTGTTTGTCTTCGTCCTATACTTCAACTATGCCCTCAACCTCTCCGACTTTGACTTGGGTGAGAACTCTGAAGCCGCAAAGAAGGCTGGCAAGGATGTTGCCGCCGCCGCGACTTTTGATCTTGCCAATCGGACGTGTAATCCGGTCATCCCTCATGTTTATTCCTATGTTGGTCGTACTTGTTGTTTACGTAGATGCATCTGTTGTATTCTTAGAACGTGCTTACATCATTAAATATCAATACGAGATTAATACTGCATGTCATTAGCATGATTTATTTCTAGATTAATTTAATCAGACAATTGCTAACTTTTCCATCAATCCAAAAACCAAAGGTCTGTAGGCAATTTTTCATTCATGACTTTGCTGCAACAATGAAAACAAACCATTTATGGGTACACATTTTAAGCGTAGGCAGACCAAAACTACATTGTGGATTTGTGGTTCATAGCGATTAACGTCTTCTGGGTCGTTGGTGGTACTCCTAAAGGAATGAATGCTCCTGAACAAGAAAAGGTGCTTGAGGAGGCCACCATTGTCTTTGTTGGAGTCGTTCTGAGTGTGATCGGAGACAAGCTAGTTGACACATATCTACATATGCAAAACTTGTGGGATGCACTCGAAGCTAAGTTCGGTGCAACTGTGGAAGCAAGATGTATGCCATGGAGCAGTTCCATGACTACATGATGGTTGAGACTTGAGAACCGTCCTGTGTTGGACCAGGCTGAGATACAATGCATCGTTAAGGAGCTCAAACTCCTTAAGTGTGAGTTACCGGACAAGTTTATTGCGGGATGCATAATTGCTAAACTCCTTCCTTGGAGGAGCTTTGCTACTACTCTGGAAATCCAGAGATGTGAATTCTCAGTAAAGGATGTCATCGATCATATGTGTGTTGAAGAGAATCTTTCTTGGAGGAGCTTTGCTACTACCCAGGCCGGGGAGCATTTTGGATCCATCGAAGTACATGGCCTAGTGCTGGTAGTCGATTTCCCTGGGGGCCTACTGGGCCTCCAACATTGCAGTGAAGCACAAATTGCACAAGGACCCCCTCGTGCACACGGTAGACCTCGACTTGAAGTCAGAGGCCACCATCAAGGCCAAGGAATAACTCACTGGCTGATGTGGCTAGAGGTACCATTTTTTATTTTTGCTATGTTGTTTGTGATATAGCTTTTACACTACTTTGGGATGTTACAGTAAGACGGCCTTGTTCAGTAATCAGTAATATGTTTTGGTTTGGGGGCTTGATATTGCTTATGTTGCTTGGTAAAAACAACAACAACAAAGCCTTTAGTCCCAAACAAGTTTGGGGTAGGCTAGAGGTGAAACCCATAAGATCTCGCGACCAGCTCATGGCTCTGGCACATGGATAGCAAGCTTCCATGCCCCCCTGTCCATAGCTAGTTCTTTGGTGATACTCCAATCCTTCAAGTCTCTCTTAACGGACTCCTCCCATGTCAAATTCGGTCTACACTGACCTCTCTTGACATTCTCCGCACGCTTTAGCTGTCCGCTATGCACTGGAGCTTTTGGAGGCCTACGCTGAAGATGCCCAAACCATCTCAGACGATGTTGGACAAGCTTCTCCTCAATTGGTGCTACCCCAACTCTACCTCGTATATCATCATTCCGGACTCAATCCTTCCTCGTGTGGCCACAAATCCATCTCAACATACGCATCTCCGCCACACCTAACTGTTGAACATGTCGCCTTTTAGTCGGCCAACACTCGGCGCCATACAACATTGCGGGTCGAACCGTCGTCCTGTAGAACTTGCCTTTTAGCTTTTGTGGCACTCTCTTGTCACAAAGAATGCCAGAAGCTTGGCGCCACTTCATCCATCCGGCTTTGATTCGATGGTTCACATCTTCATCAATATCCCCATCCTCCTGCAGCGCTTATGTTGCTTGGTGACAGGTGAAATTTTTGGGAGGCATGCGTCATTTGCTATGTGTAGAATCAATAGAGTTGTAATGGATTTGGTGTGTGCAAAGTGGTCTTTTTTTTTTTGACACCTGAAACAGTAGGAGAGGCTCCTACTGTATATATTAAATTAAAGTATCAAAAAGTTTAGTACAATGTCATATCCTTACATCCATAGCCATGATAAAATTAAGGTTTTATGAAGGCAGCCTAAGTAAGCACTAGACTATGCGGCAGAAAAGGATTGAATAAAAGTGGGAATGAATTGTTTGTGCTTCTCTTTAGCTCTATGTATGAGTAAAGAGAAGTCCTCTTTGAATCTTCTTGCCCATGACCCAACCGTGGGGTCAATTCTTCTAAAGTGCTTGTTATTTCTTTCCTTCCACAAACTCCATGAGGCATATAGGAAAATCTCCATAAACATTTGGTTGTTCCATACGGACTTCGCTTCCTTGATCCAGTTGAGTCGATCTCCATTAGCTGTCCAGTGGATATTCAAAGTGTCCCAACAGGCTGAACTGAAGTGGCAAGTAAAGATCATGTGTTCAATGGTTTCTTCCACATTGCTGCCACATAGAATGCAACCATACTTGCCCCCGATGTTGTAATGCCTTCTCTTCAACATGTTTCTGGTGTTGAGGCGATCAGAGAGAAGGAGCCAACCGAAGACTTTAATTTTCATTGTGGCCGAAGATTTCCAGAGCCATTTGTAGGTAATATGGGCAGTGGCCTCACGGAAATAGAAATTATAGTATCTTTTGGCAGTGTATATCTCAGAGCCCCAGCAAATTAATTTTACTATATCATTTTAACATGTCAGTTGTCATATGTTAATTTGTATTAGTTCAAATACATTTTGGTGTTTCTCTTTTTTTTGGAATTTCTCTTTTAGAGAAGGAAGTAGATGCACACTTTTACTAAAAATTCAAAACAGTGGGAGTGTGCAGTGGTGGAGCATGAAACAAATTGAAGAACGTGTCAACCGCTTCCTCAGTGGGCCATCCGTGGTTCTAGGGCCAAATAGTGCCAACTCCTAAGATGAAATAGAAAGACAAGGACTAGCCATGGCCCGATTTGGTCTCCACTACGCTCCGCCACTGGGAGTGTGGGTAATATTCTTTTGATATTCCAGAACAGCGAGCTTTCTTTTGTGAGAAAAAGTAGCTTCTAAACAACAACAGAAGGCATCTCCCTCACTCTAGCACTGTGAACATTAAACATCTGTGATCAGCATAAGCAATAAGGAATGGAGAAGACCAATAACAACAAAAGACCGCAGTTCTCGGTAAGTGTTACCTTTGATTTGATAGCTGCCCACTAAGATAAACAGAGCTCAATTGTGGCTAAATATCCAAATCATCATCGGGGTCTTCATCCGAGTCAGGTCGCTCATCATCAGAATCACGAAGGTAATGAATTTCACCCTTCGCGTTTGCAGATTTAAGAGCTTCTGTTTCATCCAGGAGAGCTGACGTAGTTAAATTGGGATCTTGACGAGCCTCCGGGAGAGATCGCCGTCCATCGTATATACGGATTGGCTCGCCCTTTCCTGAAATTAAGGTAAGAGCAAGCGGCAATCAGTTACTGATTCTTCATCAATTCAGCTCAGGCAGCCAAAATGTGACATACTCCCTCTGTAAAGAAATATAAGAGCGTTTAGATCACTCTGTAAAGAAATATAAGAGTGTTTAGATCACTACTTAAGTGATCTAAACGCTCTTATATATCTTTACAGAGGGGGTACAAAACTTAAGACCGACACTAACTTTTGGTCAGTAACTCCATTTTATGAGAGTACCTTGATGTTCGAAAGGAAGAACAACATTTGCCCTGTCACTGCGTTCCTTTTCTGACAACTCAAGATTGAACTGAACCTGTTCGCCAACATATTACAATTCATAACCAATATTTTTTACAGAAACCAAACCAAATTATAAGGCAAATGTGCTAATATTATTCAAATACAGGTTGGGATGTATGAACAAACCTTAGGTAGTAGACTCTGGTTCACTTCCATACTTACAGAAGTAGCAGAAATAAATTTTACATCACATCCCTCAACACATAACTCCTCATACTGCATAGGTAGGGATATTTAAATCAAATATTATTCACAGTGTGGTATATTTAGAATAAGTTGAAGTTTTGCCCAGCAAATGACCAAGAGCTTTACCAGATGCTTCACCCGTCCATTCCTTCGTTTCAGGCGCACATGGAACTTTGCTTTCGAATAGTTATGCTCAAGGAAAGACATGTCCCCCCTACGTTCTTCTCCATATACAGAATCTACAACTTCTGGCTCTACACAAGCAACCATGGTAGAAAGACATTCAAAAGCTCGGGAAAACTTGGTTTCATGGAGATCTGAATGCATTAGCCAGAAGATCGACGATATCTGATCTGAAATACGAGGATAGTACACATTAATACTTTAAGCATCACATGAAGAATGGTACATCAACCTATTAGACCATATGAATGCTTCATATTGATACTGCAGTCCATTTAGTCGGTGTGTTGCTCAAGATAACCTCAAGTGTGGTCCTTTAGTTGATGTGCAATTGTGCAGCGTATATCCGTGTACATTACAAGATATATACAGCATGCATTTTTTGTACAATATATGCTGCATCATTAATGTAAATGCTGAATTTCAATTGTATCTACTTTTTACCATGAGCACAAATGGAAAATATAAAAGAGAAATAATACCATGGCTTCGAAGATTGCTAAGAAGGCCTGAAATTGATTGCACTGAAGCATGCCTTAACATAGAGCTAATCTGAAATATCATGAAGGACTTTGCTGTTAAACATCAAAGAATTTAAATAATATTGTAAAGGTGTGATGAACTTTTTTCAATCATAAAGAATGCAAAGACGGGTTTGCTTTAATATAAACAGTGTCAAGTTATAATCATAAAATGCAAATAGTAGAATACTTGTAGGTGACATGTTGGTGTTATCCAGATGGGGGTAAAGTGAGATATTGGTTTGATAATTTTGATTGATTGTTCCGGATGACCCAAAGCTACTGAAGTTCAACACAAACTGCTAACTACAAGATTAAGGTGTACTGTTCAATTTTGGCATGAACTTCCGGAATTCGCATTTTAATGCAGCCAGTCCATAAGCATCAAGAGTACTAAATTATACTAGCAGAAGAATATATGTATGGTAATATGTGGCACAAAGTATGCCAGAATTGCAATTAACACAATACAACCCAGTTTCATCTTTAGGGAAAACATACTTGGTACTGTATTAAAAATCTGCCCTAAGTAAGCTTTCCATAGAAGAAAAAAAGTTTCCATCAAGGTACATACTGAATCAACAGCAACAGAAAAATAGGTCTTGCCTTCTCCTTCAAACCCTGATATGCATAGCATACAGTGTGTCATTAGCTTCATGATCATAAATAAGGAAATTAAAAAGTAAAAAAGGTTATATGGTGGATTGTACCTCTTCCAAGATCAATTATGGAGCACGACAACTTATCAACATCCTTCACACTTCTGAAAGTTGTGATGGTGTCTTTGTTTGTTGAGCATGGTGTTCCACTGTCCTCTTGTTGCTGCTGTCTTCGAATATTTTGCTTCCACCCCAGTGGGTCTGAGTAGCAATCCAATATCCGAACACTGTTGGAACAATGCAAAAATTCTAAAACAGGGTATTGCACATTCATGTAAATTCTACCATCATGAGCATTTAAACTATGACCTGCATTGCGCCAACTTTGGCCTACATTAAGGAGATGCTATGTGAGGTTCACAGTAGAACATTTTAACAGAAAATAATCTCTGATTTCACAGTCTAGCTCACACTTTAAAATGTCAACTCTACAAATTGTCTGTTATGCTAAAGCTCTGAATGCCTTTTCCAATTTAAATTACTCTGCTAAGTCTTACCATCGACTCAGTGCATTTGAATCAAGGCCGTGCCGAAGCATGACATCCAGGTAAACTTCCGGGCTCCGATCAAACGCCACAACCACAAGTCCCCTGCACCACCACAATTTGCCAGCCAAACCAGCAACCCGCGTCATTATCCAGCCGAGGCCAAGCTAAAGCAGCATACCACAGAGGATCCCAGCAGTACCTGGCCTGTGCCTTCCCCGCGGCCGCGTTGGAGGCGACGGCGGCGGCGACGTGGAGCATGGCGCGCGCCGCGAGGGGGCAGCACTGGAGGGAGCCCTCCACGGCCAGCGCCGGCGCGTGCTCGCCGTCGAGGCGGCCGTCCCGGAGGCACCTCACGGCCGCGTCCGCCATCTCAGCTCGCCGGCGGCGCCTCCCGACTCAAAGCCTTAAACCCTAGCGCGAGGGGATGGAGCTTTTGCACAAGGGCCCCTCCCTCCTCGCGCCTCTTCGCGGAACAGCCCTCCCAGCTCGGGACCTCGCAGAGCTCCCGGAAGCCAGGAGCGGCACGGGCCCACCTGTCAGGCAGACTCGGAGTGCTTCCCCTGCCCATGTCGGATACGTTTGAGGTTTGACTCCTCCTCCCTGTTCTAAAAAGCTCAGGTTCTCCTGTTCCTCTGCTCGTTTGCTGCGCGGCGGCGGCGGCGAGAGGAGGGAAGAAGAGGAGCGGGCAAGATGCAGGCGTGCGCGAGGGCGGCGGGGGAGAGGCTCCCTCTGGTTCGTGCCCCCGCCAGGCAACCGCTGGCTCAGAGGTACGTATCTCTCTTCGTCTCTGCGGTTCCTGTCCGTTTGCTCCCCTAATTGATGCCCCCGCTTGCCAAGAAATTTGCTAGGCAGCTTGTTGTTCCCATGGTCCTGAGTTCGTGTTGCTACTTGCAGTTGTATCTCTGCAATCAAATAATTCATTTGAATTAACAGGATTACTGGGACTTGCTATATAAGTTATCTGTTGTGTCTGCAAGTTCTTCTTGTAGCTTACTTGTGATATATATTGTCTGTTATTCACTGAAATCCCTTTTATTTAGCAAATGAGAACTATGTGTTAATTTGATTGAGCTGTTATGGAATCCTCCTAAGGGCAACTACTTGCTCGTAATTGTCTTTTTTCCAGCGCATTGGCGACATAAATTGTCTGTTGCTATTTTCGTTTGGCATTTGCTGCTGCTCACTGAAGTTACTTTTTTGGAGCACATAAAAAATATTTGTTTTAATTTCATTGAGGTTTTGTGAAATCCTCGTTCGGGTTAATACCACTAACACGCTTTTTTTCCAGCTTTGTTAAGGTCAGCAGACCATCTTCTCTGCATGAGACAAATCCTGTAGTGTCCTGCTCAGCGAGGTTGTCGGAAAATATTTCACACAAAATAGAAGCCAGCACAGATCATATTCTTCCAGCATCGCAAGATCATGTCGTTAAAGCAATCGACGCAATTAATGGGGGGCAAGTGATCGCGGTGCCCACCGATACAATATACGGGTTTGCTTGTGATGCATGGTTAGCGCTTTCTTAATTTCTCTTTTGTGCTAGAAGATTTAGTTTGTTTCTTTCCTTCTTGTAAATGCCGTTTTCATGTTGATTCCAGATTAGCACTTGCTGCAGTGTTGCGGTGTGGTTGTATAGCACACAGAATCTGAAATTGCTTTCATGAATACTCCTGAATCAAGTTATGATGAATCTGTCCTGTGCCCATATCTAAATTAGGCATATGATGTAAACATCCAGATTAAATTTCAGAAACCTTCATTAGTTACTTCTGAACCTTGCTTTCACTCATAGTTAAAAGTAGTCCATTGCATCCTTCTGAGCTAAGACTTTCATTTTGGAGTTTCTTTCACTGAATTTTAGTTGGTTGGATTCATCCATGATTCGCTCTAAAAAGGCTCTTCATGACAGTTCTGCAGAAGCAGTTAACCGGATATATGAAATCAAAGGACGCATACATACACGCCCTCTGGCCATCTGCGTTGCTGATGTCCCAGAAATATCACGGTTTGCCATAGTGGATCACTTGCCCCATGGTTTGCTTCATAATCTCCTTCCTGGGCCTGTCACTGTTGTTTTAAAGCGAGGTGAGGATACTACACTACATTTCAGGTTTATCAAGCTTCTTTGTTAACCTGCATGAGGTGCTGAATATATTCTTTATTCGTTACATAGGTGAGAACAGTATACTGGAGAGATCACTTAATCCTGGTCTGGACAGCATTGGAGTACGTGTGCCAAAATTGGATTTCATACGATCCATTGCTCGTGGTGCTGGAAGTGCACTTGCACTTACAAGCGCCAACTTAAGTGGTCGTCCTAGTAGCGTCAGTGTCAAAGATTTCGGGGATCTATGGCCACACTGTTCATATGTCTTTGATGGTGGTATACTTCCTTCTGGACGTGCTGGTTCAACAATTGTTGACCTAATAACACCAGGAGTCTACAAGATATTGAGAGATGGAAGGTAAGCGCAATAATTGTAATATCACTTATTATTATTTTGTGGGAAACATCAATTATTATTAATAGCTCTCATCAATTTGGGATATGTACTGTACTAATCTTAATACAATAGTATTCAATTTGACTTGAATCTGTAACACGGGATACATTTGTGCAGTTCGAGGGAGGAAACAACGGCTGTGCTGGGAAAATTTGGCTTTGTTGAAGCTTCATAGCAGCTGGCGCCTTCATACTAATTTCCTGTTTAATTAGGTTGTAGCAGACTATATGATGTTCTTTGTGATTTACTCTTGTGTCTCTATAACTTTTTGGTTGAAGCGTTAGTTTATTTTCCGTGCAACAATATCCACGACTGTGCCCTTACAGCCTTGCAATTTAATGTAACATTCATCTGGTACAGATCATTCAGATATACTAGTAGATTACAGTTGTATTCCTATGGAAGCTACAGGAAAGTAATCTTAATTGAGAACTCGAGATGGATTCTGTGTACACGGTAAGGGACGTGTTAATTAATTTGTGTAACATATTGTGATGATGATGCGATGTCTTCAACAGTATAACAGCAGAGTTGATGTTATTTGTTTGGAATGCAACATGGACTTGATTTGTTTTGCCTCGAATGAAATGATTCTACTCCCAACGTCCCATAATATAAGAACGTTTTTGACACTAGTGAACGTTCTTATATTATGGGATGGAGGGAGTAGTTCTCAACTTTTTTTTAGATCCCTAGTTCTCAACTTTTGATGTGGTTTAGCAGTACTTAAGAACTCGTGAAAGAAATCATGAACCTTTTTCCTTTGTCCGAATCTCACGTAAGTGGTCTAATCTCTCATCAATTCCTGTGTCTCCTAACCATGCGATGGATTTAAAGTCAAGAGGCGGAGGCCCCTGCCCAGTGCCCGCATGCTAATTACGTATATATTTTTTGGGAAAACATTCGATATATTCATTATCAATCGTAGTAACTCCGCAAAAGAAAAATCATCAATCATAATAGTACAACGAACATAAAAAATAATAAAAATTGCATGCTAATCATATTAACTACTACATTATTTGTTAATAGTTAATACACATCCAAAAGCCCAGTACGTGCCTACCGAAAAAGGGTTTCCCCCCGCTTTGTATTCCAAAGCAAACCACCAAAGTACACATCGCAATGCTGGGACGAGCAGCACAACAAGCCCAAAGAAAAAGAAGAAGAAAAAATGCCAACAACGGCAGCTTGACAAAGCGCGGATGACCCGCGACCGCTGCGCCCTCCGGAAACAAACCACCACAGCCCAAGGCTCCGAACTACCGCGAACTAAGCAGCACCTCCAAGAAGGGATGCGACGCCGACGACGCTGCTGCCCGAACAAGTCCTTGGGTTTCCCCCAGTACGCGGAGGGAGGTGGGGGATAGCTACTCCCGACGCCCTCCAAGAAGGGATAGTGGCACCCGCCGGTGTCACCGCATCGGAGCCAGACGAACCGGCGAGGATTTCTCCCGCACGCCAAACCCCACCAGCCAATCGGAGCCGACCAGCCAAACCACCGCCCAACTATGCGCCACGACGGTTGCGCCGTCACCAACACCGTCTCGCTGCGAACACAACCACGAGGCCAAGAAGAGCGGAGAGAAGATCTGAGCGACGGGAGCAGCAGCATCAAGGCCGAGCGGGAGGGAACCACCTCCACCGCCGTTGTGCGGGAGGCCCGCGCCTCTGGCACTGTCGCGGTAGCCGTCCGGACACGGCAGCGGGGCATACCAGGCCACCCCCGGCCCGGCCAGGCCCGAAACGGGCCTGTTAAGCCCCGCCGGCCACGCTGCAGCAAGCTGGCGCCGACGCCGCCAGCCCCCGCCGATCATCGCTGCTCGCCACCGCCTCCTGGGAGCCACGCAGACGCCACACCTGTCGCCGGCCCGCCCCAACCCAGATGGAGCCCGAAGGGCCCAGATCTGGGCCGGGCGGGCGCCGCGCAGCCCCGCCGCCAACAGCGCCGCCGCC
>NC_041387.1:536790913-536808726 GCF_002162155.2 Triticum dicoccoides | reverse complement strand
CTCTAGAAGGGGAAGGGCTGGGGGCCGCCGCCACCAACGCCGTCTGGGCCAGGCCCGAGGCGGGCGCCGGCGACGGCGGCGGGGAGGAGGAGGAGGGCGGGGGAACGCGCGCGGGGACGGAGGGAAGGCGCGGCTGGCCGCCCGCGGGGGCGGCACGGTCGCGGACGAGAGAGAGGGGCGATGCCTCCACCAGTACGTGCCTACATAGAATAACAAATCTGATTTGTCGGTTTAAAGGCAAACCACAAACCAATAGTGTTCACGGTTGAGAAAATACTAATTTAATATGAGGAGTTTAATTGGTTTGTTAGTCTGTCTTTTCTTTTCATGAAACTGTCGATCTATTCATCTTCAATCATGGCAGTACAACGAATAATAGAAATAATAAAAATTACATCCAGATTCATAGACCACCTAGCCATGACTACAAGCACTGAAGCGAGCCGAAGGCACGCCGCCGTCATCGCCTCTCCCTCGCCGCAGCCGGGCACAACTTGTTGTAGTAGACAGTCGGGAAGTCGTTGTGCTAAGGTCCCATAGGACCAACGCTTCAGAATAGCAACCGCCGCCGACGAAGATAATTTTAGATCGGAAGGATCCAACCTGAAGACACATGAACAAAGAAAAGACCGGATCCGAGCGGATCCACCAAAGACAGCCGCCGACCAAATCTCGCGAGATCCGCCGGAGACACACCTCCACACGCCCTCCGATGATGCTAGACACACCATTGGGACGGGGGCTAGGCGGGGAGAACCTTATTCCATCTTCAAGAAGCCGCCGTCGTCTCGTCTTCTTGAGCAGGACACAAACCCTAACAAAGCTTAAAATAGCACCTAAAAACATAGCCCTCCCGCCGGCAAGGATCGAGATCCACCGCGCACCCATGGCCCTAAGGCCACAGGAAACGTGGGAGATCGGCGGCGCCGCCGACGGGAGGCAGAAACCCTAGCCGCCTTTTCTTGGAGGAGGGACAAAGGGAGGAGACTTGTCTTATCTCGGTTTGTTAGTCTGTCTCTCCAATGAATGTCATATATGTTGAACTAGGTAGAACGAATATATGGTACACATATATTAATTGATTTTGTGTGTGAAAAGATCAGATCTATTAAAGAGTTTCACCGGAAGTACAAAAACACCTCAAACATAATAAATATTACATCGAGGTCCATGGACCACCGAACAACCATTGTCACCGCCAGAATGAGCCGATGACGCGCCGCTGTTGTCGCTCCCATATCAAGTCGGCCTGACCTTGTCGTTGACAGCCGGGAAGTCTTCATGCACGTGTCTCTTAAGGACCAGTGACCTGGAGCCGCAACCGTCGCCATTGTATCCTTGAATGGATCTGAAGAACCTAACATCAAATATCACTTTTGCGTACGCACGACTAGAAACCCTAACCTCGCCACCCTGACGAGCTGGCAGGAATCTAGGCCGGAGCTCCGTCTAATTCATCCCAACGGACAAACTTGAGGAGGATCGGAGCCCAAAAGACTGTCTCGAAGAAGAGGCGCCGCCATCCGCCCAAACACCGCCCCTGCGAGGACTAACCTCCTACCTACTACTAGCCGCAATCGAAACACCAAGAATCCCCTCCCTGCCACTAGCCGCCGGAGCAGCAGACGAAGGGGGGTGAATCCACAGGTTCACCGGCGGAGATCGACGTGAGGAAGGCTTTCCTTGGTCGCCTTTATTGAACTTGTTGTACCATGTGAGACACATTTAACCTACAAAAGGGATTAAAGCATCATGCTAATGATTCAATGAAAACCTCTTATACACTGGCCGAGCTACGTTTAAGCAAAATGAGTGAAAGTGCTAGTTATCGACTAGAGGGGGGTGAATAGGCGATTTTTATGAACGTCTTCAAGACAAGCAATGTCTTCAAAGACAGACAACCAAAGAACACCTACACAGTATGCAACGGAAGATAAACCTAGCCATGCCATAATCAAGAAATAGTACAGAGTAAGCATGAAGACAAATAGCAGCTAGGCAAATGTGGATTGGAATGGAAGACAGTATGAAGACAAATATGCAATCAGAGAGAATGTCTTCACACAACAAAGTCAACCAAAGCAGGCGAGCAATGACTTCACGAGACTGAGCAGTAAGTAAAGGAGTGAGGAGATAGAACTAGTTGCTTGGCAAAGAAAAAGATTTGGTAGACCAGTTCCAGTTGCTGTGACAACTGTATGTTTGGTTAGGGAGGTTGAGATTGAACTCAGAAGACCACGTCTTCACCTTATTCCCCTTGAGCTAAGGTCACTTAGTGATCGCCCAATCACTCTGGTAAGTTTTCAAGGTAGACTTCCAAACCTTCATAGACTTTGTTCACCGGCGATCCACAATGACTCTTGGATCCTCATAACGTGACGCCTAACCGACTGGAAGATCACAGTCTTCAAGTTTAATAAGTCTTCAAATCATGCAGACAGAAATACTTCAGCGATGCCAACACTCTCTGGGCCTTTTTTGGGTTTTGTCCTTGCAAGGATTCTCTCTCAAAGGCTTCGGAGGTGGGTTGCTCTCAAACGACAAAAGTCGTGCACTAACTCTGAGCAACCACAAACTTATGGTGTAGGGGGTGGACTATTTATATCCACGAGGCAACCCAACATGATATGTCTGAAATGACCCTGGGTCACTAAGGAACTGACACGTGTCCAACGGTCGGATACCAAACACACACGGTAGCTTGACATGGGCTACAAGTAAAGCTAACTCATCCAACTCAGGATAAGATTTTTTTCTCATTCTTCTTTGCTCGAAGACATAGGATTTGGGTTGAGCATCACGTCAGTTTTCTGACTTTGTTCACTTGGACCCCACTTGACAGTTCGGTGGTTCCTATGACTGAACAAAGAAGAAAATGAAACTACGAAAGAAACTTTGTCTTCACACTTCGTTATCTTGAAGTGAATGTCTTCATACGTCATTATCCTCGACGCGAATGTCTTCGCAAACCATCATTGTCTTCAATGTCTTCATACATTTTTAGTGGTCATCTTCGATGGGTAAACCGAATCAATAGGGACTTCTACCTGTGTTATCCTGTGAAACTCACAAACACATTAGTCCCTCAACCACGTTTGTCATCAATACTCCAAAACCAACTAGGGTGGCACTAGATGCACTTACAATCTCCCCCTTTTTGGTGATTGATGATAAACTGGTTAAAGTTTTCAATGGGGATAAAAATATGTGGAAGTTAAAGAATCGTGGTCATTGGCTTCATGAAGTTGAAGGGGCTCCCCCTGAAGATGTGCATATAAGTAATTTTCTTTTGAATGCAAATGCACATGGCAGGTTTTGCTTTGTGCAGATCTCCCCCTTTTCATGAAGTCAAATCAGATTGCATACAAAAATGTATTGAAGATAATGATATGCACAATGGTAAATGGGCGTCTACAGAATGATTTCATGCGCATAAGATAGAAATTCAACCACGCAGTTAAAACAACAGAAAGTGTAGCAAACGTCCCATCTGGACTTAAGTATTACAACTCAAAAACCAACAGTTCACGAACGAGAGTTGCAAGACTTAACAAAAATAATGCACCCGACTCGTATAGACCCGCTTGAAGACTATCAACTCATATGCTTCTCCCCCTTTGTCATCGAATGGCCAAAAAGGAATGCGGACATAGAGTGTCTAAGCGTTCCCCGGAGATGGTGGTGAAGATGTTGGGGTGGCCGGGTCGACGGTGGTATTGGGCGGTGAGAAGGGCATCATGCAGCATCTTGGTGCAGTGGAGCCATCGCAGGTGAAGTAGCATCGTCTTCCTTATCAATTGCGTGTGCAACGACAGTTGGAGCAGATGACGAGTAATCAGAATCTTCAATGGAAGGTGCAGGACGCCACTTAGCTGATTTAGGGGGCTTGGAGTCGAATTTGAATATCTCTGTGAAGCCATCTGCAATGAGATCATCTTTAGAACAGAGCATTGGGAGGCTCTTCCAAGCACGCCGGTAGGCTTCATGAGCAACAAAAGAGTTCTTGGTGGAGAGGTTGCGAATATGACTGACATCCACAAGAAGACTTTGCATTTGACGCTTCATCCAATCATGATGCCTATCATGCTTCTGATGAAGACAAACTAGAAGTTCTCTGCCATTGAGTACACGAGCACGCTTCTGAGGCCTTTGAGAAACTATGTTGTCGGTCGCATCAGTGTTAGCATGATGCGGTAGGAAAAGCTGACCAACAAGTGGACCAGCAACAACAGGATTGGGCACATGAGTGGCTTCAAGAGGTGCCGACAAGCTTTGAAAGGCAACATAGTCTTCACGAACGGGTGCTTTAGCAGGCTCAGGGTAGATGGCTTCGTGAGACAAATCCACTTCATGCAAGAAGACAACATGATTACGCGCTGGAGCTTGGTAGTTGATAGTTGAGCGAAGCTTAATCAGCCGCATAATCCAAGGTGTATAGAATTTTAGGCCAAACATATCAATGCGTGAAGCTGCCAACTGCCTGATGAAGAAATCATGAGTATTGAAGCGGATGCCATTGAGAATGTAGAAGACCAGTGTCTTCATGATGCCTTCAAGCTTCGCGGAGGATGAGTGCCCTTTGATTGGCCATAGAGTATGCCTCACAATATGGTAAATGGTGCGGGGCAAGTACTCGTGGTCATTGATGAAGAAGTGTGTGACGTACTCAACATCTGCAGGCAATGTCTTCATCATACTCAACATTTGGCTCATATTGGGCTCTGGCTTCTGGAATATGCTCTCAAGTTCCTTTTCATAGAGCTGACAACACGACTCATAAAGATCACCAGGAGTGGGTAGGTAAGTGAGCTCAATGATATCCTGAGCTCTGGCTTCATGATGGACATCTCCTGTCATCCACTCAAGGACCCGTGTCTTCGGATCCCTATTGTAGCCTGAGATGTGCAATGTGGCATAGAATTTGAGCAGCAGTTCTTCATTCCAATGCTCCTTGTCAACGACAAATGGGAGCAGGCCAGCATCACGGAAGCAATCAAGGGCTTCTTCTAAGCATGGCAGGCCAGCCATGGATCACAACAGAGGCACTTGTGGGGAAAGATTATGTCTTGATTGTACAGGATGCATGAGTAGTAGCTGCGTTGCAAGTGGCTCTAGAATCAGTCTGAATATATCTTTGGCTTCTTGTAGTGGTTCTTGGCCTTGTCAAAGAAGGTGTTGTGATATCTGAAGCTTAAGACGTTGAAGCAGCTCTTGATACATCTCCAATGTATCTATAATTTTTTATTATTCCATGCTATTATATTATTTGTTTTGGATGTTTTATATGCATTTATATGCTATTTTATATTATTTTTAGGACTAACCTGTTAACCCAGAGCCTAGTGCCAGTTTTAGTCTTTTCCTTGTTTTTGAGTTTTATAGAAAAGGAATATCAAACGGAGTCCAAATGGGATAAAACTTTACGATGATTTTTCTTGGACTAGAAGACATCCACGGAGCTTGGAGAGGGGGTCGGAAGGTGCCCCATGAGGCCACAAGCCTGCCAGGCGCACCCCAGGGGGGCGCCCTGAGGGCTTTTGGGCCCCACATGAGTCCTCCAATCCTAATTCTTGCACTATAATTTCCCAAATATCCCCAAACCACCAGAAGTGTCCACCAAAATACTTTTTTGCTGCGACAAGCCTCTGTTCCCGTGAGATCCTATCTTGGGGCCTTGTTCAGTGATCTGTCGGAGGGGGATTCGATCATGGAGGGCTTCTACATCAACCCTATTGCCCTTTTGATGATGCGTGAGTAGTTTACCACATACATACGGGTCCATAGCTAGTAGCTAGATGGCTTCTTCTCTCTCTTTGATCCTCAATACAGTGTTCTCCTCGATGTTCTTGGAGATCTATTCGATGTAATACCTTTTTGCGGTGTGTTTGTTGAGATCCGATGAATTGTGGATTTATGATCAGATTATCTATGAATATTATTTGAGTCTTCTCTGAACTCTTTTATGCATGATTAAGATATCTTTGTATTTCTCTTCAAACTATCGATTTGGTTTGGCCAACTAGATTGGTTTTTCTTGCAATGGGAGAGGGGCTTAGTTTTGGGTTCAATCTTGCGGTGTCCTTGCCCAGTGACAGAAGGGGCAGTGAGGCACGTATTGTATTGTTGCGATCAAGGATAAAAAGATGGGGTTTATATCATATTGCTTGAGTTTATCCCTCTACGTCATGTCATCTTGCTCAAGGTGTTACTCCGTTCTTATGAACTTAATACTGTGGATGCATGCTGGATAGCGGTCGATGTGTGGAGTAATAGTAGTAGATGCAAGCAGGAGTCGTTCCACGTGTCACGGACGTGATGCCTATATTCATGATCATTGCCCTAGATATCGTCATAACTTTGTGCTTTTCTATCAATTGCTCAATAGTAATTTGTTCACCCACCGTATGCGTCCACGAAACGGGCCAGAATCGGCCAAAACTGAGAGTGTTGATGACCGACACGTAAGCGCACCTTGGGGTTCAACAACTATGGAAATCGATTCGGGACCCCAAAACGGTGAGTAATAGTCCACGAAGCGTGTCAGAATTGGCCAAAACTGTGAGTGTTGTCGATGGACACGTAAACGCACCCTAGGGATCGTCAATCGTGGAAATCGCTCTGGGACCCCAAAACGATGAGTAATAGTCCATGAAACAGACCAGAATTAGCCCAAATTGTGAGTGTTGATGACCGACACGTAAACACACACCGGGGTTCGTCAATCGTGGAAATCACTTCGGGACCACAAAACTGAGTAATAGTCCAAGAAAGGGGCCAGAATCGGCCCAAACTGCGAGTCTTGACGACCAACACGTAAACACAACTTGCGGTTCCACAACCATAGAAATCACTTTGGGACCCCAAAACAGTGAGTAATAGTCCTCGAACCGGGTCAGAATCGACAAAAACCGCGAGTGTTGATGACCGACACGTAAACGCACATTGGGGTTCGTCAATCATGAAAATCACTCCGGGACCCCAAAACAGTGAGTAATAGTCCACGAAGCGGGCCAGAATCGGCCAAAACTGAGAGTGTTGATGACCGACACGTAAGCGCACCTTGGGGTTTAACAATTATGGAAATCGCTTCGGGACCCCAAAATGGTGAGTAATAGTCCACGAAGCGGGTCAGAATTGGCCAAAACTGTGAGTGTTGACGACGGACACGTAAATGCACCCTAGGGATCGTCAATCGTGGAAATCGCTCTGCGACCCCAAAACGGTGAGTAATAGTCCACGAAACAGACCAGAATTGGCCCAAATTGTGTGTGTTGATGACCGACACGTAAACGCATACCGAGGTCCGTCAATCGTGGGTATCACTTTGGGACCACAAAACTGAGTAATAGTCCAAGAAACGGGCGAGAATCAGCCCAAACTGCGAGTCTTGACGACCAACACGTAGGCACACCTTGGGGTTCGACAACCATGGAAATCACTTTGGGACCCCAAAATGGTGAGTAATAGTCCACGAAACGGGTCAGAATTGACAAAAACCGCGAGTGTTGATGACCGACACGTAAACACACCCCAGGGTTCGTCTGTTGGGGAACGTAGTAATTTCAAAAAAATTCCTACACACACGCAAGATCATGGTGATGGCATAGCAACGAGAGGGGAGAGTATTGTCCATGTACCCTCGTAGACCGTAAGCGGAAGCGTTATGATAACACGGTTGATGTAGTCGTACGTCTTCACGATCCGACCGATCCAAGTATCGAACGTACGACACCTCCGAGTTCAGCACACGTTCAGCTCGATGACGATCCCCGGGCTCTGATCCAGCAAAGCGTCGGGGATGAGTTCCGTCAGCACGACGGCATGGTGACGATGATGATGTTCTACCGGCGCAGGGCTTCGCCTGAACTCCGCGACGATATGACCGAGGTGGAATATGGTGGAGGGGGCACCGCACACGGCTAAGGAACGATCCGTAGATCAACTTGTGTGTCTATGGGGTGCCCCCTGCCCCCGTATATAAAGGAGTGGAGGAGGGGGAGGGCCGACCCTCTCTATGGCGCGCCCTAGGGGAGTCCTACTCCCACCGGGAGTAGGATTCCCCCTTTCCTAGTAGAACTAGGAACCCTTCCATGTAGTAGGAGTAGGAGAGAAGGAAAGGGAAGAGAGAAGGAGAAGGAAGGAAGGGGGTGCCCCCCCTCCCTAGTCCAAGGGGAGGGGTGCGGCCACCCTTTTGGCCCTTTCTCTCCTTTCCCGTATGGCCCATTGAGGCCCAATACGAATTCCCGTAACTCTCCGGTACTCCGAAAAATACCCGAATCACTCGGAACCTTTCCGAACTCCGAATATAGTCGTCCAATATATCGATCTTTACGTCTCGACCATTTCGAGACTCCTCGTCATGTCCCTGATCTCATCCAGGACTCCGAACTCCTTCGGTACATCAAAACTTATAAACTCATAATAAAACTGTCATCATAACGTTAAGCGTGCGGACCCTAGGTTCGAGAACTATGTAGACATGACCTAGAACTATTCTCGGTCAATAACCAATAGCGGAACCTGGATGCCCATATTGGCTCCTACATATTCTAAGAAGATCTTTACCGGTCAAACCGCATAACAACATACGTTGTTCCCTTTGTCATCGGTATGTTACTTGCCCGAGATTCAATCGTCGGTATCCAATACCTAGTTCAATCTCGTTACCGGCAAGTCTCTTTACTCGTTAAGTAATGCATCATTCCGTAACTAACTCATTACCTACATTGCTTGCAAGGCTTATAGTGATGTGCATTACCGAGAGGGCCCAGAGATACCTCTCCGACAATCGGAGTGACAAAACCTAATCTTGAAATACGCCAACCCAACATGTACCTTTGGAGACACCTGTAGTACTCCTTTATAATCACCCAGTTACGTTGTGATGTTTGGTAGCACCCAAAGTGTTCCCCCGGTAAATGGGAGTTGCATAATCTCATAGTTACAGGAACATGTATAAGTCATTTAGAAAGCAATAGCAACATACTAAACGATCAAGTGCTAGGCTAACGGAATGGGTCATGTCAATCACATCATTCTCCTAATGATGTGATCCCATTAATCAAATGACAACACATGTCTATGGTTAGGAAGCATAACCATCTTTGATTAATGAGCTAGTCAAGTAGAGGCATACTAGTGACTTTATGTTTGTCTATGTATTCACACATGTATCATGTTTCTGGTTAATACAATTCTAGCATGAATAATAAACATTTATCATGAAATAAGGAAATAAATAATAACTTTATTATTGCCTCTAGGGCATATTTCCTCCAGTCTCCCACTTGCACTAGAGTCAATAATCTAGTTCACATCGCCATGTGATTTAACACCAATATTCATATCTGTATATGATTAACACCCATAGTTCACATCGTCATGTGACCAACACCCAAAGGGTTTACTAGAGTCGATAATCTAGTTCACATTGCTATGTGATAAACACCCAAAGCGTACTAAGGTGTGATCATGTTTTGCTCGTGAGAGAAGCTTAGTCAACGGGTCTGTCATATTCAGAGCCATATGTATTTTGCAAATATTCTATGTCTACAATGTTCTGCACGGAGCTACTCTAGCTAATTGCTCTCACTTTTAATATGTATCCAGATTGAGGCTTAGAGTCATCTGGATCGGTGTAAAAGCTTGCACCGATGTAACTCTTTACGATGGGCTCTTTTATCACCTCCATAATCGAGAAATATTTCCTTAGTCCTTACTAAGGATATTCTTGACCAATGTCCAGTGATCTACTCCTAGATCACTATTGTACTCCCTTGCCAAATTCAGAGCAAGGTATACAATAGGTCTGGTACATAGCATAGCATACTTTATAGAACATATGGCTGAGGCATAGGGAATGACTTTCATTCTCTTTCTATTTTCTGCTGTGGTCGGGATTTGAGTCTTACTCAATTTCATACCTTTGTAACACAGGCAAGAACTCTTTCTTTGACTGTTCCATTTTTGAACTATTTCAAAATCTTGACAAGGTATGTACTCATTGAAAATCTTATCAAGCATCTTGATCTATCTCAATAGATCTTGATGCTCAATATGTAAGTAGCTTTACTGAGGTCTTTCTTTTAAAGAACTCCTTTCAAATACTCCTTTATGCTTTGCAGAAAAATTCTACATCATTTCTGATCAACAATATGTAACTCACATATATTTATCAGAAAGGCAGTAGTGCTCCCACTCACTTTATTGTAAATACAGGCTTCACCGCAAGTCTGTATAAAACTATATGTTTTGATCAACTTATCAAAGCGTATATTCCAACTCTGAGATGCTTGCACCAGTCCATAGATGGATCACTGGAGCTTGCACACTTTGTTAGCTCCCTTTGGATCGACAAAACCTTCTGGCTGCATCATATACAACTCTTCTTCCAGAAACCCGTTCAGGAATGCAGTTTTGACATCCATCTGCCATATTTCATAATCATAAAATGCGGCAATTGCTAACATGATTCGGACAGACTTTTAAGCATCGATACGAGTGAGAAAAATCTCATTGTATTCAACACCTTGAACTTGTCGAAAAACCTTTCACAACAAGTCGAGCTTTGCAGATAGTAACACTACTATCAGTGTCCGTTTTCCTCTTGAAGATCCATTTATTTTCTATGGATTGCCGATCATCGGGCAAGTCCACCAAAGTCCACACTTTGTTCTCATACATGGATCCTATCTCAGATTTCATGGCCTCCAGCCATTTCGCGGAATCTGGGCTCATCATCGCTTCCTCATAGTTCGTAGGTTCATCATGGTCTAGTAACATGACTTCCAGAATAGGATTACCGTACCACTCTGGCGCGGACCGTACTCTGGAAGACCTACGAGGTTCTGTAGTAACTTGATCTGAAGTTTCATGATCATCATCATTAGCTTCCTCACTAATTGGTGTAGGAATCACTGGAACTGATTTCAGTGATGAACTACTTTCCAATTCGGGAGAAGGTACAGTTACCTTATCAAGTTCTACTTTCCTCCCACTCACTTCTTTCGAGAGAAACTCCTTCTCTTGAAAGGATCCATTTTTAGCAACGAATATCTTGCCTTCGGATCTGTGATAGAAGGTGTACCCAATAGTTTCCTTTGGGTATTCTATGAAGACGCACTTCTCCGATTTGGGTTCGAGCTTATCAAGTTGAAAACCTTTTTCATATAAGCATCACAACTCCAAACTTTAAGAAATGACAGCTTAGGTTTACTGCTAAACCATAGTTCATACGGTGTCATCTCAACGGATTTAGATGGTGCCCTATTCAACGTGAATGCAGCTATCTCTAATGCATAACCCCAAAACGATAGTGGTAAACTGATAAGAGATATCATAGATCGCACGATATCTAGTAAAGTACGATTACGACATTCGGACACACCATTACATTGTGGTGTTCCAGGTGGCGTGAGTTTGTGAAACTATTCCACATTGTTTTAATTGAAGACCAAACTCGTAACTCAAATATTCATCTCCATGATCAGATCGCAGAAACTTTATTTTCTTGTTACGATGATTTTCCACTTCACTCTGAAATTCTTTGAACCTTTCAACTATTTTAGACTTAAGTTTCATCAAGTAGATATTCCCATATCTGCTCAAATCATCTGTGAAGGTCAGAAAATAACGATACCCGCCACGAGCCTTAATACTCATTGGTCTGCATACATCAGTATGTATTATTTCCAACAAGTTTGTTGCTCGTTCCATTGTTCCGAAGAACGGAGTTTTAGTCATCTCGCCCAAAGGCACGGTTTGCAAGCATCAAATGATTCATAACCAAGTGATTCCGAAAATCCATCTTTATCGAGTTTCTCCATGCGCTTTACACCGATATGACCCAAACGGCAGTGCCACAAATAAGTTGCACTATCATTATTAACTTTGCATCTTTTGGCATCAATATTATGAATATGTGTATCACTATGATCGATATCCAACAAACTATGTTCATTGGGTGTATGACCATCGAAGGTCTTATTCATGTAAACAGAATAACAATTATTCTCTAACCTTAAATGAATAACCGTATCGCAATAAACACGATCAAATCATGTTCATGCTCAACGCAAATGCCAAATAACATTTATTTAGGTTTAACACTAATCCCGAAAGTATAGGGAGTGTGCGATGATGATCATATCAATCTTGGAACTACTTCCAACACTCATCGACACTTCCCCTTCAACTAGTCTCTGTTTATTCTGTAACTCCTGTTTCGAGTTACTAATCTTAGCAACTGAACAAGTATCAAATACTCAGGGGCTACTATAAACACTAGTAAGGCACACATCAATAACCTGTATATCAAATATACCCTTGTTTAATTTGCCATCCTTCTTATCCACCAAATATTCAAGGCATTTCCGCTTCCAGGACCATTTCCTTTGCAGTGTAAGCACTCAGTTTCAGCCTTTGGTCCAACTTTGGGCTTCTTCACGGGAGTGACAACTTGTTTGCCATTCTACTTGAAGTTTCCCTTTCTTTCCCTTTGCCCTTTTCTTGAAACTAGTGGTCTTGTCAATCATCAACACTTGATGTTCTTTCTTGATTTCTACCTTCGTCGATTTCAACATCACGAAGAGCTCGGGAATTGTTTTCATCATCCCTTGCATACTATAGTTCATCACGAAGTTCTAATAACTTAGTGATGGTGACTAGAGAATTCTGTCAATCACTATCTTATCTGGAAGATTAACTCCCACTTGATTCAAGCGATTGAAGTACCCAGACAATCTGAGCACATGCTCACTAGTTGAGCGATTCTCCTCCATCTTTTAGCTATAGAACTTGTTGGAGACTTCATATCTCTCAACTCGGGTATTTGCTTGAAATATTAACTTCAATTCCTGGAACATCTCATATGGTCCATGACGTTCAAAACATCTTTGAAGTACCGATTCTAAGCCGTTAAGCATGGTGCACTAAACTATCAAGTAGTCATCATATTGAGCTAGCCAAACGTTCATAACGTCTGCATCTACTCCTGCAATAGGTTTGTCACCTAGCGGTGCATCAAGGACATAATTCTTCTGTGCAGCAATGAGGATAAACCTCAGATCACGGATCCAATCCGCATCATTGCTACTAACATCTTTCAACACAGTTTTCTCTAGGAACATATCAAAATAAACATATGAAAGCAACAACGCAAGCTATTGATCTAAAACATAATTTGCAAAATACTACCAGGACTAAGTTCATGATAAATTTAAGTTCAATTAATCATATTACTTAAGAACTCCCACTTAGACAGACATCTCTCTAGTCATCTAAGTGATTACGTGATCCAAATCAACTAAACCATGTCCGATCATCACGTGAGATGGAGTAGTTTCAATGGTGAACATCACTATGTTGATCATATCTACTATATGATTCACGTTCGACCTTTCGGTCTCCGTGTTCCAGGCCATATCTGTATATGCTAGACTCGTCAAGTTTAACCTGAGTATTCCGCGTGTGCAACTGTTTTGCACCCGTTGTATTTGAACGTAGAGCCTATCACACCCGATCATCACGTGGTGTCTCAGCACGAAGAACTTTCGCAACGGTGCATACTCAGGGAGAACACTTCTTGATAATTTTTAGTGAGAGATCATCTTAAAATGCTACCGTCAATCAAAGCAAGATAAGATGCATAAAGGATAAACATCACATGCAATCAATATAAGTGATATGATATGGCCATCATCATCTTGTGCTTGTGATCTCCATCTTCGAAGAACCGTCATGATCACCATCGTCACCGGCGCGACACCTTGATCTCCATCATAGCATCATTGTCGTTTACGCCATCTATTGCTTCTACGACTATCGCTACCGCTTAGTGATAAAGTAAAGCAATTACATGGCGTCTGCATTTCATACAATAAAGCGACAACCATATGGCTCCTGCCAGTTGCCGATAACTTCGGTTACAAAACATGATCATCTCATACAATAAAATATAGCATCATGTCTTGACCATATCACATCACAACATGCCCTGCAAAAACAAGTTAGACGTCCTCTACTTTGTTGTTGCAAATTTTATGTGGCTGCTACGGGCTTAGCAAGAACCGTTCTTACCTACGCATCAAAAACCACAACGATAGTTTGTCAAGTTAGTGCTGTTTTAACCTTCGCAAGGACCGGGCGTAGCCACACTCGATTCAGTTAAAGTGAGAGAGACAGACACCCGCCAGCCACCTTTAAGCACGAGTGCTCGTAACGGTGAAACCAGTCTCGCGTAAGCGTACACGTAATGTCGGTCCGGGCCGCTTCATCTCACAATACCGCCGAACCAAAGTATGACATGCTGGTAAGCAGTATGACTTGTATCGACCACAACTCACTTGTGTTCTACTCGTGCATATGACACTACGCATAAAACCAGGCTAGGATGCCACTGTTGGGGAACGTAGTAATTTCAAAAAATTTCCTACACACACGCAAGATCATGGTGATGGCATAGCAATGAGAGGGGAGAGTATTGTCCACGTACCCTCGTAGATCGTAAGCGGAAGCGTTATGACAACGCGGTTGATGTAGTCGTACGTCTTCACGATCCGACCAATCCAAGTACCGAACGTACGGCACCTCCGAGTTCAGCATACGTTCAGCTCGATGACGATCCCCAGGCTCCGATCCAGCAAAGCGTCGGGGATGAGTTCCGTCAGCACGACGGCGTGGTGACGATGATGATGTTCTACCGGCGCAGGGCTTCGCCTAAACTTCGCGACGATATGACCGAGGTGGAATATGGTGGAGGGGGGCACCGCACACGGCTAAGGAACGATCCGTAGATCAACTTGTGTGTCTATGGGGTGCCCCCTGCCCCCGTATATAAAGGAGTGGAGGAGGGGGAGGGCCGACCCTCTCTATGGTGCGCCCTAGGGGAGTCCTACTCCCACCGGGAGTAGGATTCCCCCTTTCCTAGTAGAACTAGGAACCCTTCCATGTAGTAGGAGTAGGAGAGAAGGAAAGGGAAGAGAGAAGGAGAAGGAAGGAAGGGGGCGCCCCCCCTCCCTAGTCCAATTCGGACTAGTCCAAGGGGAGGGGTGCGGCCACCCTTTTGGCCCTTTCTCTCCTTTCCCGTATGGCCCATTGAGGCCCAATACGAATTCCCGTAACTCTTCGGTACTCCGAAAAATACCCGAATCACTCAGAACCCTTCCGAACTCCGAATATAGTCGTCCAATATATCGATCTTTACGTCTCGACCATTTTGAGACTCCTCGTCATGTTCCCGATCTCATCCGGGAATCCGAACTTCTTCGGTACATCAAAACTTTTAAACTCATAATAAAACTGTCATCGTAACGTTAAGCGTGCGGACCCTACGGGTTCGAGAACTATGTAGACATGACCTAGAACTATTCTCGGTCAATAACCAATAGCGAAACATGGATGCCCATATTGGCTCCTACATATTCTACGAAGGTCTTTATCGGTCAAACCGCATAACAACATACGTTGTTCCCTTTGTCATCGGTATGTTACTTGCCCGAGATTCGATCGTCGGTATCCAATACCTAGTTCAATCTCGTTACCGGCAAGTCTCTTTACTCGTTACGTAATGCATCATTCCGTAACTAACTCATTACCTACATTGCTTGCAAGGCTTATAGTGATGTGCATTACCGAGAGGGCCCAGAGATACCTCTCCGACAATCGGAGTGACAAAACCTAATCTCAAAATACGCCAACCCAACATGTACCTTTGGAGACACCTGTAGTACTCCTTTATAATCACCCAGTTACGTTGTGACGTTTGGTAGCACCCAAAGTGTTCCTCCGGTAAACGGGAGTTGCATAATCTCATAGTTACAGGAACATGTATAAGTCATTTAGAAAGCAATAGCAACATACTAAACGATCAAGTGCTAGGCTAACGGAATGGGTCATGTCAATCACATCATTCTCCTAATGATGTGATCCCATTAATCAAATGACAACACATGTCTACGGTTAGGAAACATAACCATCTTTGATTAATGAGCTAGTCAAGTAGAGGCATACTAGTGACTTTATGTTTGTCTATGTATTCACACATGTATCATGTTTCCGGTTAATACAATTCTAGCATGAATAATAAACATTTATCATGAAATAAGGAAATAAATAATAACTTTATTATTGCCTCTAGGGCATATTTCCTTCATCGTCAATCATGAAAATCATTTCGGGACCCCAAAATAGTGAGTAATAGTCCACGAAACGGGCCAGAATCGGCCAAAACTGAGAGTGTTGATGACCGACACGTAAGCGCACCTTGGGGTTCAACAACTATGGAAATTGCTTCGGGAACCCAAAATGGTGAGTAATAGTCCACGAAACGGGTCAGAATTGGCGAAAACTGTGAGTGTTGACGAAGGACACAAAAACGCACCCTAGGGATTGTCAATCGTGGAAATTCCTCTGGGACCCCTAAACGGTGAGTAATAGTCCCCGAAACAGACCAGAATTGGCCCAAATTGTGAGTGTTGATGACTGACACGTAAACGCACCCCGGGGTTCGTCAATCATGGAAGTCACTTAGGGACCACAAAACTGAGTAATAGTCCAAGAAACGGGCCAGAATCGGCCCAAACTTCGAGTCTTGACGACCAACATGTAAGCACACCTTGGGGTTAGACAACCACAAAAATCGCTTTGGGACCCCAAAATGGTGAGTAATAGTCCACGAAATGGGTCAGAATCGACAAAAACCGCGAGTGTTGATGACCCACACGTAAACGCACCCCGGGTTCGTCAATCATGGAAATCACTCCAGGACCCCCAAAACAGTGAGTAATAGTCCACGAAGCGGGCCAAAATCGGCCAAAACTGAGATTGTTGACCGAAACGTAAGCACATCTTGGGGTTCAACAACTATGGAAATCACTTCGGGACCCCAAAACGGTGAGTAATAGTCCATGAAGCATGTTAGAGTTGGCCAAAACTGTGAGTGTTGACGACGGATGCCACGTCCCTAGCCTTGCTATGCACTTGGTGTCATGACCGGTTTTCCGGGTAATAAATCTCCAAAAAAGACCGTCGTGCTCATCAGCCCCAGGATTACTGTTAGCTGATGAGGCTCCAACTTGATACAGAAATTCCAAGCAGAAAAACAAAATATGTAGTACAAGACCATTCTGGCCTGTGAGTACAACAAATGGTTTCTACTGGTTGATGGCGGAAGCGGTTTGTGAAACATCAGTGTCTATGGGACTCCATTTCCCACGGGAACAGCTGACCAGGTTAACTCCTATCTTCGCGAGGCTGCTATCTCCATTGTGTGGGTTCCGGGGCTGGCATCGCGTCGCTCCTCTCCGTGCAAGAAAATCTGGCCAAGACAATAGCCAGGGACAAGCCAGTGAGTACTTTGAATGTACTCGCAAACATTATGAACACATGTATAATATAACAATGATGTGCTAGAAATATTTTATGCTCATGACGTCAGTCAAAAATAGTAAATAAAATTCTGATGCGTGCAGGCGGTTATTTATAAAAATGCAATAACATAGTAGTATTAAAATTTATGAAACAAATAACAAGCAATGCCACAGTCGGGCGTCTTAGCGACACCACATAAAGGGCTTTAAAAGAAATGCCACAGTTGGGCGTCTGAGCGACACCACATAAAGGGCTTTAAAAGAAATGCCACAGTCGGGCGTCTGAGCGACACCACATAAAGGGCTTTAAAAGAAATGCCACAGTTGGGCGTCTGAGCGACACCACATAAAGGGCTTTAAAAGAAATGCCACAGTCGGGCGTCTGAGCGACACCACATAAAGGGCTTTAAAAGAAATGCCACAGTCGGGCGTTTGAGCGACACCACA
>NC_041387.1:536782679-536790394 GCF_002162155.2 Triticum dicoccoides | reverse complement strand
ATATCCCGGAGGTAGAACCATCCCAGAGATACTCGATAATAACAATAATATCACGGGTTAGTCAACAATAATAATAATCATAGTTATCACAAGTCACAAGTAGTAATTCCATTTCTGGTTAACAGTTTCACCTCCGAAGACCGACACTAAGACCGACACTTGACCCATCCCAGACTGTAATCCTTAACCATGGACACGGCTATTCGAATAGGTTTAATCTCTGCAGAGGGTGTACTCTTTACCCACGAGTAACAGATTTCTTTAGTCCATCGGGACTAATTCCGTCTACGGTCTTTTTGTTGAAAACACACCTAACTTGCACACACCAGCTTAACTCACACGTGTCTGGAATCACCCACGACACCTGTTAAGCAAACTCTAAGTGGGGAGGCTACAACCTCGCGTAGCATGGGATCAAATTTATATCGCGCGCTCTAAGGGGTGGCCTCCCCTCTCGGTCCCAACCGGAAACACCCATGCCCTCGGACCAGGTGGCCTGCCTACCAGCTACAACCGGTATCCTCCACCATGGCCTCTCTGTACGGTGTGTGCTAGAAAGAGGTTGACAACTTACTGAACCGTACTCTACTTGCTGTAG
Source organism: Triticum dicoccoides (assembly GCF_002162155.2). NCBI lineage: Eukaryota > Viridiplantae > Streptophyta > Magnoliopsida > Poales > Poaceae > Triticum > Triticum dicoccoides. The sequence goes on along the minus strand of NC_041387.1, from coordinate 536,789,796 downwards.
AGACGAGTGGTAGTACGAAACAAGTATGGGGGTTACTGGCACAAGACTCGATCTACGGTCGACTCAGGAGGTTTAAGTATTCCCTGCATGATTAGCATGACGAATATATTTCAACCAACAGAGTCACCGCTCATATCACCTTGCCATGCCATACCAGACATAACCGTCCCGACGGAGACCGGCGACAAACTCAAGCCTACCCAAGGCAGAGGTTTTTCTCGGGTTCCTGCCGGTATGCATGCCAGGCACATGAGGGTGATTATCATCACAAGTGTGTCCATTTCCAACAGCATGGAAATCAATAACATGCACCCATGCATATGATCATATCACATGAAATAACAAGTTTTTCCAAAGTGAGGTGATGTTATGAACGTGTCATCGAACACACAAAAATATTATGCCGGGGTTCAGAATGCTTGCCTTCAATGTGTGGAAAGGCAGGGTGCACTCCAAAACTTGAAACTATTCTCCTCTCTTCAAAAATCCTATTTTAGCAATATAAAAGAATTAACACACAAAATAAAAACAACACCAAAAGTTGTTCTGAAATTTTTTCAAATAAATCTTAAAATAAAATAGGTGAAATTTGAGAGAGGTAGGAAAAAGAATCATTTCATTTGGAGTTGTATTTAAAAAGTTATAGCCAGTCAAAGATTTGGTTAAATCTGTTATTTAAATAAAACAGAAAAGAAAACGTTTCGGAGGGGAATACGCTTTCGGAGTGGGGGAAACGTACTGGGGGATTACGCCTTCACTTAATCCCACGTGGACAGGCACGGGGTCGCTGACAGTGGGTCCAGAGGGCCCACTGGTCAGGTTTGACCAGTCTATCCCTCCCTCCTCTTACTCTGCCCGAACGGAGGCGAGGCAACGGCGATCGTCGCCGGCGAACGGTGGCTCCCCGCGGGGCTCAGAGGGCGGGGATGGATCCGCCACTCCAGGGCGGTCCTCCCGGTGGTCGCCAGGTAGGTGGGGATGGAGGGAGTTGCCGGCGGCGAGCTTCTCGGCGGAGGTGGCCTCGGGAGCAAAGTGTGTTTGGGGATACTGGGGTTCCCGATCAAAATTGAGTAGGGGGAAGGGTTCACGGGAGGATGAGGAAGTTTCTGGCGAAGAGAATGGAGAGGGGGAGGTACTAGAGGTGCCGGATTGGCCGGGGCAGTGGCGGCGGCAGGAGTTGCCGGAGATGAGGAAGAAAGCTCTCCTGGGTCGATTGGCGAGCTGGGAAAGCGTCATTGGGGTGGCCTGAGGTTGCCCGTGTGCGGGAACGGCCCGGGACGTCCATTTATAAGCGAGGCAAGGCGGTTCCGCGGCGGCCGTGGATAAGCTTCCGGCGAACCGACGTTCTGTAGCAGCAGGGCATCGTGGCGGCGACGAGCGCTAGAGGACATGGCCGCGGATGAGCTCGCACTGCTCCAGGGGCCAGGTGGCGAGCGGGAGGGGTTTGGGCGGCGCTGCCCGTGGCTGGAGCCACTGCGGACGCCGGAGTGCCGCCAAGAATGCCCTGGCGGCGGCGCTGTAGCGTGCCAGGGTGGTTTGGCGCGATGCTGCGAGGCGGGGAGTGCATGGCGAGGTGCTGCCGTGTGGGCCAAAGCCAGGGGGGCCAGCGTGTCAGCTCGGGCGCAGCATCGTGCAATACGCGCGCACTGGGCGCGTCCAGTGCACGCACGGGAGATGTTCGACACAATGCCGCGGCATGCTACAGGTCGCAGGTGAGGTTGGGGTTTACCAGATCGAGGTTAGGAGCAACTGGGAGTCTAGTGGACATGCTAGTTTGATCAGAGGTGCAAGCTCACAGTGAAATGCCAAAACTCATGTCAAAACTGGTCATGCCTACAGGGTGCTCGATAGAATGCCACATGCACCTAGGCAACTCTTGGAGTGGCCAAAACTTCCAGATTGGGGTCTCTTTAGATGTACAAGAGGGTGGTGGGGTTAGTTGGTCAAATGCATCAACTTGTTAGTGCAAGTTTTACAAAACTTCAATTCTGGACAGGAAATAAATAGCATTATTTCATGAACCAAAAATGATCCAAAAGGTGCATGCTCCTGGACTTAAGGGTTTAACATGGAGGACTACAAGTAGGAGAAATAATCAAGGTTTAAAGAGCAAGCAAAAATATGGTTGCTGTACAAACCATCCAGTTGGTCCAGAATGAAGATGAGGTTGATTCACTCAAATTTTTCAAAGAACATAACTAGGTTTTTGCACAAAGTGGAATAATATGCTCCTACTGACCTCCCCTAATTTTGGTAGAAGTTTTAAAGAAATATTTAAATAGGTTGTAGTGCAAAATGCACCCTGGACTAGAGAAGAAAAATTGAGTGAAGGGCTCAAAATATTTCATGAATGAAATATATTTTTGCATAAAAGTGATTTAAAAACATCACATGACATCTCCAAATTTTGGTTGGAATTTTAAGTGAATTTATCAAATGGTTGTAGTTCAAATAAGGCCATTTAACCTTGAAAATCCATTCTTCAAGAAAATAAAGATCAAGCAATTAAATTAGTTAATTAGTTATACTGATAAAAGGAAAGTTTTTCTTGAGAGGTTAAACAAGTCCAATAACATATTTGAAAAGTTTTCTCTTTGGGAAAAACTCATCATCACAGGGAAGGAAATGATTTAAAAAAAATCAAAAAGGAGCTCAGATATCCAAAGTTTTAATTCCTGAAAAAAAATTAATTCATTAAAACAAGGCCAAATTTTTGGGGTGTCACAATACTACCCCCCTTAAGAAAAATCTCGTCCTCGAGATTTGTTAAAAGCTGTGTTAAGAAAGACTATACGCAATAAAAATGTGGCTACAGTGAGAGGGCAATAAGTGGTGAAAAACCACAGTGTGAAAACTGGTGCTGCGTGGAAGAGCCTACGGTTCGGGACAAAATCGTGAGATTCTACGCTGGATATAAATTTAGAATAACTCCTAAATTTAAATATACGCTGGTCGTACCCGAGAGCACAGTGCTCTCTCTGGCCGACAGGTGGACCCGGGGTCCACTGTCAGTCTCCTCTTCTCCCTCTGGTTCTCTCTTCCTCCTCTCTCCCGCGCGCTTTCTCGCGCTTTCTCCACCGGCGATGCCTAGCGCGTAGGGCATCTAGGCCGTACCGTGGTAGTGTGCGGCGTGCTAGCTGCCGGTGCAGCGTGCACTCACCTCGCGGGCCAGCACGCTGTCGGCACTTCTCGCGGATTCGACTCCGCACACCGGCGATTGGCGACGAGCGGCGTTGGTGGACTTCGCCCATCGTACACCGAGCTCGAGCTATAAGAACGGTCGAGGTGTCCTCTCTCTTCTTCCTCACACCTGGCCTCACTTCTCCTCCTCCTTCTTTCTCCATTACTGCTTACAGAAGCTTGGGTGAGGCTCTAATGGCGGAGGCGATGCCGGACTGGTTTGTGATCCTGATATGCGGAGGGCTGGCGACACTGCTGGGGCTCTCTGTGCTCCTGTGCGCGATGATCCTCGACGAGTGTCGCGACGCTGCGGCTCGGGTGTTGGCTCTCCGCGGTGGTGGTGATCATGAGGAGTAGATGGGGTGTGCCGGGGGCTAGCTGTTGTTAGGGGTGATTAGCTGGATGTAACACCGTTGCAAAGTTTTGCAAACAGTGTATGTGTCCGAATGATTATGGTTGTGAGTCTGCTGCGTGGTGCTGTGCGAAATTAAATAATCCACGTCGTGAGAAGGGGCAGGTGTAGCAACTCAGGGAAAAGAAATCTCACTCCAGAATTTTGCGAGGGAAAAACAGTTAATTTAAAGGAGCATAAACCACCACAAAAACTACACCCATTAGTAGAAGCCAAATAATTGACTCGACGTACAAACTCAGGGTATCACGCCTAAGTCACACACATAAATAAATGTTGCAAAAACAAATACAGTAGTGACGTCTAAAATGAAAACGGTAACTGGGTGGGGTCCTGATAAAATGTCTCTGGTAAAGGGATACACTCCTCTTCTATCGGAGGCAGTGGATTGACCAGTCGATGTATGCGTCTCTCCGGGTCGGGTCTTAGTGGTCTGCCGATGGCGATCTGAGGATTTAAATCTGCGAGGCTCTGAAGATAATCCATCACTCGCTGGTTCAAATGCTCTTGAGCAATGATGTACTGGATAAGGTTGGCTAGCACTGGGTCTCTCTCAATGCGTCCACCGGGAAAAGACGTTACTTCTCCGGGTGCTGCACGGCTCGGAAAGTAATAATATCCTCGTTCGCGGGCATAGGGTACAGCGGATCGAAGGCGAGCAATCGCTTCTTTCGCAGCAGCTTCTATGGCCAAGTGTGGGGTTGACATAGATTTCCCCACGAAGGAAACTTCCGTTGGATCTTGGTTGGGGTCTACAGGAGGAATGTGTACTGCTGCCCAATATTCTGAGGTGGATGGGGTGATCCTTGATTTGAACAGCTCGTACTGAGGTGGCTGGGTAGAACCCATGGTACTGTGGGTAAAATCCCACAATATTTTGACAAAGCTACCTGGGGTTGCATCTGGGGTTCTCAGATGAATGCTGGGGCTCGGCATGACAGGAAAAAGTTGTGAGTGTGGTGCACAAGGTGAGGGTTGCTGGGTAAGGTCACAAGGTGGCCTTTATATAGCAATGGAGCCGGATCGTTTTACCGTGGTGAAAGGAAATAAATTTGCCAGCTTAGCTCCAAAGGTCAGGTCAGTGTCAGAGATACACATATCTCATAAAGAGACGTGTTACTGTGGTTGTCATCGGGTTGGTTTTGGTAGTTGTGCCCGAAAAATGTGCAACTATGCGCTGACCAAATATGCAAGGCTACTATTAAAACAGAGGCACAACGACAGGCTGCGTTAATATACACGGTCGCATGATTACAAAGCGAGGATACACTGAAACTCGGTGCTACTCGTACGGCTTAGTCTACCTCATTTATGTCTAAACAGGCGTGCTTGGTGGATGTCGAGGCTTCTCCACGTGTCTCACTGCCGGGATTAGTCGGAGATGGCGGAGGAACTGCAGGGTCGGGGTAGTGATGATGACCATCGCGGGGATTGTTGGCCACAACCCCGTTGGAGTGTGCTCCCAATATGCGACGAAGCACTTCTGGGGTCATCAAAGCATCTCGGCTGATGGCTGGAGCTGATCTCGGGATCTCGATCGGTTGTCCAAACAGCACGACTGGGTTGTCGGCGTTGGGCTCGTTTTCTTCTCTCGCCGGGGCTCGACGAACCAGCTCTCCACGAGCTGCAATTAAATCAATAGTGATTTGATCGCATAGTTCCTCTAGCGCACTTACATAGCGCACCAGGTGCAACAATGTAGGATCTGTCTCGTGATCTCCGTTGGCAACTTGGGGTGGTCTACCATACCCTTCACGTCTGGGGTAGTAGTGGAACGAGCGATAGTTAACTCTGGGCGACAAGTGCCTGAGATGAACTATAGCTTCTCGAGTGGCTAGCTGGATGGCTTGTGGCTCGAAGGAAGTTGTTCTTTCGGTGAACCTGTAGGGGCGCTCGGGTGCTAGACCCCTACCGTAAATGTGCACAGTGGCCCAGAATTGACGGTCTTCACCGCTCATGGGTCCTTGGTACACAACATATTCTGGTGGCTCCTCTAAAGCATAGGCACGACGGGCGAGGTTTGCGAGGATGGTCACAAAACCTCCAATGTTGGTTGCTGTGGTTTCGTTGTGCACGACAGGGCCAGGCATTGTAGCTTGGTTTGGGGGTAGAGGCTATGCTGTGCTGTGTTGGGGCTAGCGTGCCCCTCTTTATAGGAAAAAGGGGACGGAGTCTTCTTCTGCACGCTTGCGAATGAGGCGCCTTGGGTGCTGGTCACTGGTGTGCGATCGACAGGCTAGGCTGATAGGTTGGGCACCGACTGCCAAAAGTGTTGGGTCACTGTGTGGCTATCTTGCACGAGAAGCTTGGCTGGGGTTTGGTTATGGTCTAGTGGGTTGGTTTGCCTAAGTTTATTGACCTGGCTAAGATAGGATTCGCCAATGGTCAGCCTGGCTCTGATACCAAGTCTGTCACGACCGGTTTTTCGGGTAATAAATCTCCAGAAAAGACCGTCGTGCTCATCAGCCCCAGGATTACTATTAGCTGATGAGGCTCCAACTTGATACAGAAATTCCAAGAAGAAAAACAAAATATGTAGTACAAGACCATTCTGGCCTGTGAGTACAACAAATGGTTTCTACTGGTTGATGGCGGAAGCGGTTTGTGAAACATCAGTGTCTATGGGACTCCATTTCCCACGGGAACAGCTGACCAGGTTAACTCCTATCTTCGCGAGGCTGCTATCTCCATTGTGTGGGTTCCGGGGCTGGCATCGCGTCGCTCCTCTCCGTGCAAGAAAATCTGGCCAAGACAATAGCCAGGGACAAGCCAGTGAGTACTTTGAATGTACTTGCAAACATTATGAACACAGGTATAATATAACAATGATGTGCTAAAAATATTTTATGCTCATGACGTCAGTCAAAAATAGTAAATAAAATTATGACGCGTGCAGGCGGTTATTTATAAAAATGCAATAACATAGTAGTATTAAAATTTATGAAACAAATAACAAGCAATGCCACAGTCGGGCGTCTTAGCGACACCACATAAAGGGCTTTAAAAGAAATGCCACAGTCAGGTGTCTGAGCGACACCACATAAAGGGCTTTAAAAGAAATGCCACAGTCGGGCGTCTGAGCGACACCACATAAAGGGCTTTAAAAGAAATGCCACAGTCGGGCGTCTGAGCGACACCACATAAAGGGCTTTAAAAGAAATGCCACAGTCGGGCGTCTGAGCGACACCACATAATGGGCTTTAAAAGAAATGCCACAGTCGGGCGTCTGAGCGACACCACATAAAGGGCTTTTAAAATAAACAATCATAGTGAATATCCCGGAGGTAGAACCATCCCAGAGATACTCGATAATAACAATAATATCACGGTTAGTCAACAATAATAATAATCATAATTATCACAAGTCACAAGTAGTAATTCCATTTCTGGTTAACAGTTTCACCTCCGAAGACCGACACTAAGACCGACACTTGACCCATCCCAGACTGTAATCCTTAACCATGGACACGGCTATTCGAATAGGTTTAATCTCTGCAGAGGGTGTACTCTTTACCCACGAGTAAC